>NW_027189141.1:3526792-3570927 GCF_040958095.1 Procambarus clarkii
TAGAGGCAGAATTTGGCTCCAAAATATGGCTCAGGCCTCGAAATTTTGATGTTTGGGATATTTTGAAAACTGCAGGAAGGTTTGGGATAAATATGACCAAACGCCGCTTTCAGTACTTGGCATTTGTTGGGTTTAAAAAGTTTTAATTTCAAACTGCGAATACGTGCAGAGAGCCAGAATTTGGCTCGAAAATATGGCTCAGGCCTCGAAATTGGGATGTTTGGGATATTTGAAAATTGCAGGGGGGATTGGGACAAATGTGTCCAAACGCCGCTTTCAGTACTTGGCATATGTTGGGTGTAAAAAAGTTGCAATTTCAAACTGCGAATACGTGCAGAGAGCCAGAATTTGGCTCCAAAATATGGCTCAGGCCTCGAAACTGGGATATTTAGGATATTTCGAAAACTGCAGTGGAGTTTGTTCAAAATATGACTCCCTGCCGCTTTCAGGACATGGCATATGTTGGGTATAAAAAGTCGTAATATCAATCTGCGAATACGTGCATAGAGCCAGAATTTGACTCCAAAATATGGCTCAGGCATAAAAATTGGGATATTTGGGATATTTTGACAACTGCAGGGAGATTTGGGACAAATATGACCAATCGCCGCTTTCAGTACTTGGCATATGTTGGGTATAAAAAAGTCGCAATTTCAAACTGCGAATACGTGCAGAGAGCCAGAATTTGCCTCCAAAATATGGGTCAGGCCTCGAAATTGGGATGTTTGGGATATTTTGAAAACTGCAGGTGAGTTTGGGACAAATATGACCAAACGCTGCTTTCAGTACTTGGCATATGTTGGGTTTAAAAAAGTCACAATTTCAAACTGCGAATACGTGCAGAGAACCAGAATTTGGCTCCAAAGTATGGCTCAGGCCTCGAAATTGGGATGTTTGGGATATTTTGAAAACTGCAAGGAGGTTTGGCCAAATGTGACCAAACGCTGCTTTCAGTAGTTGGCATATGTTGGGTATAAAAATGCGTAATTTCACACTGCGAATACGTGCAGAGAGCTTGAATTTTGCTCCAAAATATGGCTCAGGCCTTGAAATTAGGATTTTAGCGATATTTTGAAAACTGCAGGGGAGTTTGTGCAAAATGTGACTCATTGCCGCTTTCAGTACATGGCATATGTTGGGTATAATAAGTTGCAATTTCAAACTGCGAATACGTGCAGAGAGCCAGAATTTGCCTCCAAAATATGGCTCAGGCCTCGAAATTGGGATGTTTGGGATATTTTGAAAACTGCAGGGGAGTTTGGGACAAATATGACCAAACGCCACTTTCAGTACTTGGCATATGTTGGGTATAAAAAGTCATAATTTCAACCTGCAAATACGTGCAGAGAGCGAGAATTTGGCTCCAAAATATGGGTCAGGCCTCAAAATTGGGATGTTTGGGATATTTTGAAAACTGCAGGTGAGTTTGTGCAAAATGTGACTCACTGCCGCTTTCAGGACTTGGCATATGTTGGGTATAAAAAGTCGTAATATCAAACTGCGAATACGTGCATAGAGCCAGAATTTGGCTCCAAAATATGGCTCAGGCCTCGAAATTGGGATGTTTGGGATATTTTGAAAATTGCAGGGGACATTGTGATAAATATGACCAAAGGCCGCTTTCAGTACTTGGCATATATTGGGTATAAAAAGTCGTAATTATAAACTGCGAATATGTGCAGAGAGCCAGAATTTGGCTCTAAAACATGGCTCAAACCTCGAAATTGGGATATTTGGGATAATTTGAAAACTGCAGGGGAGTTTGCGCAAAATGTGACTCACTGCCGTTTTCAGGACTTGGCATATGTTGGGTTTAAAAAGTCGTAATATCAAACTGCGAATACGTGCAGAGAGGCAGAATTTGGCTCCAAAATATGGCTCAGGCCTCGAAATTTTGATGTTTGGGATATTTTGAAAACTGCAGGAAGGTTTGGGATAAATATGACCAAACGCCGCTTTCAGTACTTGGCATTTGTTGGGTTTAAAAAGTTTTAATTTCAAACTGCGAATCCGTGCAGAGAGCCAGAATTTGGCTCGAAAATATGGCTCAGGCCTCGAAATTGGGATGTTTGGGATATTTGAAAATTGCAGGGGGGATTGGGACAAATGTGTCCAAACGCCGCTTTCAGTACTTGGCATATGTTGGGTGTAAAAAAGTTGCAATTTCAAACTGCGAATACGTGCAGAGAGCCAGAATTTGGCTCCAAAATATGGCTCAGCCTCGAAACTGGGATATTTAGGATATTTCGAAAACTGCAGTGGAGTTTGTTCAAAATATGACTCCCTGCCGCTTTCAGGACATGGCATATGTTGGGTATAAAAAGTCGTAATATCAATCTGCGAATACGTGCATAGAGCCAGAATTTGACTCCAAAATATGGCTCAGGCATAAAAATTGGGATATTTGGGATATTTTGACAACTGCAGGGAGATTTGGGACAAATATGACCAATCGCCGCTTTCAGTACTTGGCATATGTTGGGTATAAAAAAGTCGCAATTTCAAACTGCGAATACGTGCAGAGAGCCAGAATTTGGCTCCAAAATATGGGTCAGGCCTCGAAATTGGGATGTTTGGGATATTTTGAAAACTGCAGGTGAGTTTGGGACAAATATGACCAAACGCTGCTTTCAGTACTTGGCATATGTTGGGTTTAAAAAAGTCACAATTTCAAACTGCGAATACGTGCAGAGAACCAGAATTTGGCTCCAAAGTATGGCTCAGGCCTCGAAATTGGGATGTTTGGGATATTTTGAAAACTGCAAGGAGGTTTGGCCAAATGTGACCAAACGCTGCTTTCAGTAGTTGGCATATGTTGGGTATAAAAATTCGTAATTTCACACTGCGAATACGTGCAGAGAGCTTGAATTTTGCTCCAAAATATGGCTTAGGCCTTGAAATTAGGATTTTAGCGATATTTTGAAAACTGCAGGGGAGTTTGTGCAAAATGTGACTCATTGCCGCTTTCAGTACTTGGCATATGTTGGGTATAATAAGTTGCAATTTCAAACTGCGAATAAGTGCAGAGAGACAGAATTTGGCTCCAAAATATGGCTCAGGCCTCGAAATTGGGATGTTTGGGATATTTTGAAAACTGCAGGGGAGTTTGGGACAAATATGACCAAACGCCACTTTCTTTACTTGGCATATGTTGGGTATAAAAATTCGTAATTTCAACCTGCGAATACGTGCAGAGAGCCTGAATTTGGCTCCAAAATATGGCTAAGGCCTCGAAATTGGGATGTTTGGGATATTTTGAAAACTGCAGGGAGGTTTGGGACAAATGTGACCAAACGCCGCTTTCAGTACTTGGCATATGTTGAGTATGAAAAGTCGTAATTTCAAACTACGAATATGTGCAGAGAGCCAGAATTTGGCTTTAAAATATGGGTCGGGCCTCAAAATTGGGATGTTTGGGATATTTTGAAAACTGCAGGTGAGTTTGTGCAAAATGTGACTCACTGCCGCTTTCAGGACTTGGCATATGTTGGGTATAAAAAGTCGTAATATCAAACTGCGAATACGTGCATAGAGCCAGAATTTGGCTCCAAAATATGGCTCAGGCCTCGAAATTGGGATGTTTAGGATATTTTGAAAATTGCAGGGGACATTGTGACAAATATGACCAAACGCCGCTTTCAGTACTTGGCATATGTTGGGTATAAAAAAGTTGTAATTTCAAACTGCGAATAGGTGCAGAGAGCCTGAATTTGGCTCCAAAATATGGCTCAGGCCTTGAAATTGAGATGTTTGGGATATTTTGAAAACTGCAGGGGAGTTTGTGCAAAAAGTGACTCATTGCCCCTTTCAGTACTGGGCATATGTTGGGTATAATAAATCGCAATTTCAAACTGCGAATACGTGCAGAGAGCCAGAATTTGGCTCTAAAATATGGCTCAGGTCTCGAAATTGGGATGTTTGGGATATTTTGAAAACTGCAGGTGAGTTTGTGCAAAATGTGACTCATTGCAGCTTTCAGGACTTGGCATATGTTGGGTATAAAAAGTCGTAATATCACACTGCGAATACGTGCATAGAGCCAGAATTTGGCTCCAAAATATGGCTCAGGCCTCGAAATTGGGATGTTTGGGATATTTGAAAATTGCAGGGGGGATTGGGACAAATGTGTCCAAACGCCACTTTAAGTACTTGGCATATGTTGGGTATAAAAAAGTTGCAATTTCAAACTGCGAATACGTGCAGAGACCCAGAATTTGGCTCCAAAATATGGCTCAGGCCTCGAAACTAGGATATTTAGGATATTTCGAAAACTGCAGTGGAGTTTGTTCAAAATATGACTCCCTGCCGCTTTCAGGACATGGCATATGTTGGGTATAAAAAGTCGTAATATCAATCTGCGAATACGTGCATAGAGCCAGAATTTGACTCCAAAATATGGCTCAGGCATAAAAATTGGGATGTTTGGGATATTTTGACAACTGCAGGGCGATTTGGGACAAATGTGACCAATCGTTGCTTTCAGTACTTGGCATATGTTGGGTATAAAAAAGTCGCAATTTCAAACTGCGAATACGTGCAGAGAGCCAGAATTTGGCTCCAAAATATGGGTCAGGCCTCGAAATTGGGATGTTTGGGATATTTTGAAAACTGCAGGTGAGTTTGGGACAAATATGACCAAACGCTGCTTTCAGTACTTGGCATATGTTGGGTTTAAAAAAGTCACAATTTCAAACTGCGAATACGTACATAGAGCCAGAATTTGGCTACAAAATATGGCTGAGGCCTCGAAATTGGGATGTTTGGGATATTTAAAAAATTGCAGGGAGTATTGGGACAAATGTGACCAAACGCCGCTTTCATTACTTGGCATATGTTGGGTATAAAAAAGTCGTAATTTCAAACTGTGTATATGTGCAGAGAGCCAGAATTGGGCTCCAATATATGGCTCAGGCCTCGAAATTGGGATATTTGGGATATTTCGAAAACTGAAAGGGAGTTTGTGTTAAATGTCACTCACTGCCGCTTTCAGGTCTTGGTATATGTTGGGTATAAAAAGTCGTAATATCAATCTGCGAATACGTGCATAGAGCCAGAATTTGGCTCAAAAATATGGCTCAGTCCTCGAAATTGGGATGTTTGGGATATTTTGAAAACTGCAGGGAGGTTTGGAACAAATGTGACCAAATGCCGCATTCAGTATTTGGCATATGTTGGGTATAAAAAAGTCGCAATTTCAAACTGCGAATACGTGCAGAGAGCCAGAATTGGGCTCCAAAATAAGGGTCAGGCCTCGAAGTTGGGATGTTTGGGATACTTTGAAAACTGCAGGGGAGTTTGTGCAAAATGTGACTCACTGCCGCTTTCAGGACTTGGCATATGTTGGGTATAATAAGCGCAATTTCAAACTGCGAATACGTCAGAGAGCTAGAATTTAGCTCCAAAATATGGCCCAGGCCTCGAAATTTGTATGTTTGGGATCTTTTAAAACTGCAGGGAGGTTTGGGACAAATGTGACCAAACGCTGCTTTCAGTACTTGGCATATGTTGGGTTTAAAAAAGTCACAATTTCAAACTGCGAATACGTGCAGAGAACCAGAATTTGGCTCCAAAGTTTGGCTCAGGCCTCGAAATTGGGATGTTTGGGATATTTTGAAAACTGCAAGGAGGTTTGGCCATATGTGACCAAACGCTGCTTTCAGTAGTTGGCATATGTTGGGTATAAAAATTCGTAATTTCACACTGCGAATACGTGCAGAGAGCTTGAATTTTGCTCCAAAATATGGCTCAGGCCTTGAAATTAGGATTTTAGCGATATTTTGAAAACTGCAGAGGAGTTTGTGCAAAATGTGACTCATTGCCGCTTTCAGTACTTGGCATATGTTGGGTATAATAAGTTGCAATTTCAAACTGCGAATACGTGCAGAGAGCCAGAATTTGGCTCCAAAATATGGCTCAGGCCTCGAAATTGGGATGTTTGGGATATTTTGAAAACTGCAGGGTTGTTTGGGACAAATATGACCAATCGCCACTTTCAGTACTTGGCATATGTTGGGTATAAAAAGTCGTATTTTCAACCTGCGAATACGTGCAGAGAGCCTGAATTTGGCTCCAAAATATGGCTAAGGCTTCGAAATTGGGATGTTTGGGATATTTTGAAAACTGCAGGGAGGTTTGGGACAAATGTGACCAAACGCCGCTTTCAGTACTTGGCATATGTTGAGTATGAAAAGTCGTAATTTCAAACTACGAATACGTGCAGAGAGGCAGAATTTGGCTCTAAAATATGGCTCAGGCCTAGAAATTGGGATGTTTGGGATATTTTGAAAATTGCTGGGGGGATTGGGACAAATGTCACCAAACGCCGCTTTCAGGACTTGGCATATGTTGGGTATAAAAAGTCGTAATTTCAAGCTGCGAATACGTACATAGAGCCAGAATTTGGCTCCAAAATATGGCTCAGGCCTCGAAACTGGGATATTTGGGATATTTCAAAAATTGCAGGGGAGTTTGTGCAAAATGTGACTCCCTGCCGCTTTCAGGACATGGCATATGTTGGGTATAAAAAGTAGTAATATCAAAATGCGAATACGTGCGAAGAGGCAGAATTTGGCTCCAAAATATGGCTCAGGCCTCGAAATTTTGATGTTTAGAAAATTTTGAAAACTGCAGGAAGGTTTGGGACAAATGTGACCAAATGCCGCTTTCAGTACTTGGCATATATTGGGTATAAAAAGTCGTAATTTCAAACTGCGAATAGGTGCAGAGAGCCTTAATTTGGCTCAAAAATATGGCTCAGGCCTTGAAATTGAGATGTTTGGGATATTTTGAAAACTGCAGGGGAGTTTGTGCAAAATGTGACTCATTGCCGCTTTCAGTACTTGGCATATGTTGCGTTTAATAAGTCGCAATTTAAAACTGCGAATACGTGCAGAGAGCCAGAATTTGGCTCTAAAATATGGCTCAGGCCTCGAAATTGGGATATTTGGGATATTTTGAAAACTGCAGGGGAGTTTGCGCAAAATGTGACTCAGTGCCGCTTTCAGGACTTGGCATATGTTGGGTATAAAAAGTCGTAATATCAAACTGCAAATACGTGCATAGAGCCAGAATTTGGGTCCAAAATATGGCTCAGGTCTCTAAATTGGGATGTTTCGGATATTTTGAAAACTGCAGGGAGGTTTGGGACAAATGTGATTAAACGCCGCTTTCAGTACTTGGCATAAGTTGGGTGTAAAAAGTCGGAATTTCTAACTGCGAATACGTGCAGAGAGCCTGAATTTGGCTCCAAAATATGGTTCAAGCCTCGAAATTGAGATATTTGGGATATTTCGAAAACTGCAGAGGAGTTTGTTCAAAATGTCACTCACTGCCGCTTTCAGGACTTGGCATATGTTGGGTATAAAAAGTCGTAATTTCAAACTGCGAATACGTGCATAGAGCCAGAATTTGGCTACAAAATATGGCTGAGGCCTCGAAATTGGGATGTTTGGGATATTTAAAAAATTGCAGGGAGTATTGGGACAAATGTGACCAAACGCCGCTTTCATTACTTGGCATATGTTGGGTATAAAAAAGTCGTAATTTCAAACTGTGAATATGTGCAGAGAGCCAGAATTGGGCTCCAATATATGGCTCAGGCCTCGAAATTGGGATATTTGGGATATTTCGAAAACTGAAAGGGAGTTTGTGTTAAATGTCACTCACTGCCGCTTTCAGGGCTTGGTATATGTTGGGTATAAAAAGTCGTAATATCAATCTGCGAATACGTGCATAGAGCCAGAATTTGGCTCAAAAATATGGCTCAGTCCTCGAAATTGGGATGTTTGGGATACTTTGAAAACTGCAGGGGAGTTTGTGCAAAATGTGACTCACTGCCGCTTTCAGGACTTGGCATATGTTGGGTATAATAAGTCGCAATTTCAAACTGCGAATACATCAGAGAGCTAGAATTTAGCTCCAAAATATGGCTCAGGCCTCGAAATTTGTATGTTTGGGATCTTTTTAAAACTGCAGGGAGGTTTGGGACAAATGTGACCAAACGCCGCTTTCAGTACTTGGCATATGTTGGGTATAAAAAAGTCGTAATTTCAAACAACGAATACGTGCAGAGAGCCAGAATTTGGCTCGAAAATATGACTCAGGCCTCGAAACTGTGATATTTGGGATATTTCGAAAATTGCAGGGGAGTTTGTGCAAAATGTGACTCCCTGCCACTTTCATGACATGTCATATGTTGGGTATAAAAAGTAGTAATATCAAACTGCGAATACGTGCAGAGAGGCAGAATTTGGCTCCAAAATATGGCTCAGGCCTCGAAATTTTGATGTTTTGTATATTTTGAAAACTGCAGGAAAGTTTGGGACAAATGTGACCAAACGCCGCTTTCAGTACTTGGCATATGTTTGGTATAAAAAGTCGTAATTTCAAACTGCGAAAGGTGCAGAGAGCCTGAATTTGGCTCCAAAATATGCCTCAGGCCTTGAATTTGAGATGTTTGGGATATTTTGAAAGCTGCAGGGGAGTTTGTGCAAAATGTGACTCATTGCCGCTTTCAGTACTTGGCATATGTTGGGTAAAATAAGTCGCAATTTCAAACTGCGAATACGTGCAGAGAGCCAGAATATGGCTCTTAAATATGGCTCAGGCCTCGAAATTGGGATATTTGGGATATTTCGAAAGCTGCAGGGGAGTTTCTGCAAAATATCACTCACTGCCTCTTTCACGACATGGCATATGTTGGGTATAAAAAAGCCGTAATTTCAAACTGCGAATACGTGCATAGAGCCAGAATTTGGCTCCAAAATATGGCTCAGGCCTTGAAACTGTGATATTTGGGATATTTCGAAAATTGCAGGGGAGTGTTATGATCTCAGCCTGCAGGAGAAACGAGTCTCCCTTCTTGAGAGTTATTCAGCAAGCCTGACCTAACTAGAAGGTCTAGCAAATTTTGAGGTGATAACCCATATGTAAAATGGCTGGTTGGATATGTATAACAGTTTGATATTATGGGCAATGCAGAAGAAAATAGATAAATGACTGGCTAGGAGATGTGGACATTTTGCTGGAGGCGTGAGGCTCGCTTCCGGAGGACCTTGACCTCACTTGAGTGCCAGACATCGCAGGGGAAAAGCCGCGCTCCGTTGAGCTCCCGTCAGAAGGGAACCCCTAGTGATATATCTCGAAGAGAAGAGAAGTGTGCAGACGTACCAGCTGTGGAATCGAGCTGGGGACGTGTGGTCTCAAGTCGTGGACGATAATTAGTGAATATTAAGCCGCCCGGAGGCATTATTGTGGGCCGTGGAGCGCCCTGACCAAGCCTCGTCAAAGGAAGAAGTGCCCTCGACCTTATAATCTGTGGTTTGTTCTTTGGGGAAGAAGATGCTGAGGACTTCGAAGCCAGCAGATGAAGTAGCTGATGAGACTCCAAGGTAGTGGAGCAGAGGACCTCGAGCTGTGAGAAGAAGCAGTGAAGAGGAGTGTCACATGCTTCTGTAGAGGTGGAGAAGCACCATAGTTGCTCGAGGAAACTTCATGGTGTAGCAGCCAAGGGAGCTGTGGAGGAACCTAGCAGAAGGGTGAAGCACCTTAGTTGCTCGAGAAAACTTCATGATAGCAGCCTGGAGGAGCTGCAGAGGATCCTGGCAGTGAAGCCCGGAAGAACCTAAGGATATTAGGGTAGTGAACTTCCAGAGGTGGAAGGGAAGTTCTGGTGGATTACTTGTAGGGAGTTGATAGTGTTTGGTTGTCATTAGCGTGCAAGACGCAGTGAGAGGTGAGTGACTGTTTGCATTCTTATGTCAGGGAGTGTTTTAAACTGAAGTTTAGAGTTACAGTCGTAGGCTGGATTACCTACAGATGTATGCGTTCCAGGACTGACAGTGATCGATTAATCATTGTTGTGTATCAATGAACATTTATACTGATATATGTTATTGCATTCAAATGCTGGTCTTCTATATATATATTATCTTGCTGATAGTGCAACAGTGTATGTAGACTTGATCAACTCGAGGAGGTTGATAGTATCAGGTGATGAACCAGGAGATAGGATACCACTTGATAAGCTGATAATAGAGTTCTGATGGTGTTGGAGTGCAACCTGATTGTGATATTATAGAGTATAGGATTCATTATTATTATATGTGTGTATGTATTGTGTATGTGCTTTGTCCAGTAAATGTATCACAATTTGCTGGTGTTTGCCCTTGTCCTAGTGAGGCTTCCCAGGAGGTAGTAAAGAAGGAGAGAGAGAGAGAAAGAACCAAGAACCACTGCCGTGGACAGGGTAAAAGGTAATACTAATAAGTCAAAAAGGGGATTGAGGAGATCATATCACCTAAGGAGAGAGTGGGGAGTCACAGCGGCTCGAGTGGGTGTGTGCACGTGACAACGAGGCTAAGTGTTGGAGCCGCATCCCCTAAACGTGTGACGTTGAGCCCCTCTCCAAGAGCCAGAAGCGCCAAGGGTGATCTCCTAGTATAAGCACTCTACCGAGTTGCGGGTTGGGTTGTCCGTAGAGAAGGATCAACGACGACAACACCAACCAACCCACAGTCTATAATAGGAGTTTGTGCAAAATGTGACTCCCTGCCGCTTTCAGGACATGTCATATGTTGGGTATAAAAAGTAGTAATATCAAACTGCGAATACGTGCAGAGAGGCAGAATTTGGCTCCAAAATATGGTTTAGGCCTCGAAATTTTGATGTTTGGGATATTTTGAAAACTGCAGGAAGGTTTGGGACAAATGTGACCAAACGCCGCTTTCAGTACTTGGCATATGTTGGGTATAAAAAGTCGTAATTTCAAACTGCGAAAGGTGCAGAGAGACTGAATTTGGCTCCAAAATATGCCTCAGGCCTTGAAATTGAGATGTTTAGGATATTTTGAAAATTGTAGGGGAGATTGTGCAAAATGTGACTCATTGCCGCTTTCAGTACTTGGCATATGTTGGGTATAAAAAGTCGTAATATCAAACTGCAAATTCGTGCATAGAGCCAGAATTTGGCTCCAAAATATGGCTCAGCCTCTAAATTGGGATGTTTGGGATATTTTGAAAACTGCAGGGAGGTTTGGGACAATGTGATCAAACGCCGCTTTCAGTACTTGGCATATGTTGGGTATAAAAAGTCGTAATTTCTAACTGCGAATACGTGCAGAGAGCCTGAATTTGGCTCCAAAATATAGCTCAGGCCTCGAATTCAGATTTGGGATATTTCGAAAACTGCAGGGGAGTTTGTGCAAAATGTCACTCACTGCCGCTTTCAGGTCTTGGTATATGTTGGGTATAAAAAGTGTAATATCAATCAGCGAATACATGCATAGAGCCAGACTTTGGCTCAAAATATGGCTCATTCCTCGAAATTGGGATGTTTGGGATATTTTGAAAACTGCAGGGAGGTTTGGGACAAATGTGACCAACGTCGCTTTCAGTATTTGGCATATGTTGGGTAAAAAAGTCGCAACTTCAAACTGCGAATACGTGCAGAGAGCCTGAATTAGGCTCCAAAATATGGCTCAGACCTTGAAATTGGGATGATGGGATATTTTAAAAACTGCAGAGAGTTTGTGCAAAATGTGACTCATTACCGCTTTCAGTACTTGGCATATGTTGGATATAATAAGTCGCAATTTCAAACTGCGAATACGTCAGAGAGCTAGAATTTGGCTCCAAAATATGGCTCTGGCCTCGAATTTTGTATGTTTAAGATATTTTGAAAACTGCAAGGGGTTTGGGACAAATGACCAAACGCCGCTTTCAGTACTTGGCATATGTTGGGTATAAAAAAGTCGTAATTTCAACAACGAATACGTGCAGAGAGCCAGAATTTGGCTCGAAAATATGGCTCAGGCCTCGAAATTGGTTTATTTGGATATTTCGAAAGCTGCTGGGGAGTTTCTGCAAAATATCACTCGCTGCCGCTTTCAGGACATGGCATATGTTGGGTATAAAAAGTCGTAATTTCAAATGCGAATACGTGCATAGAGCAGAATTTGGCTCAAAATATGGCTCAGGCCTCGAAACTGTGATTTGGGATATATCAAAAATTGCAGGAGTTTGTGCAAAATGTGATCCCTACCGCTTTCAGACATGTCATATGTTGGGTATAAAAAGTAGTAATTCAAACTGCGAATACGTGCAGAGAGGCAGAATTTGGCCAAAATATGGCCAGGCCTGAAATTGATGTTTGGGATATTTTGAAAACTGCAGGAGTTTGGCAAATGTGACCACGCCGCTTTCAGTACTTGGCATATGTTGCGAAAATTCGTAATTTAAAACTGCGAATACGTGCAGAGAGCCAGAATTTGGCTCTAAAATATGGCTCACCTCGAAATTGGGATATTTGGGATATTTTGAAAACTGCAGGGAGTTTGCGCAAAATGTGACTCAGTGCCGCTTTCAGGACTGGCATATGTTGGGTTAAAAAGTCGTAATATCAAACTGCAAATACGTGCATAGAGCCAGAATTTGGTCCAAAATATGGCTCAGGTCTCTAAATTGGGATATTTCGGATATTTTGAAAACTGCAGGGAGGTTTGGGACAAATGTGATTAAACGCCGCTTTCAGTACTTGGCATAAGTTGGGTAAAAAGTCGAATTTCAAACTGCGAATACGTGCAGAGAGCCTGAATTTGGCTCCAAAATATGGTTCAGCCTCGAAATTGGATGTTTGGGATATTTCGAAAACTGCAGGGAGTTTGTTAAAATGACTCACTGCCGCTTTCAGACTTGGCATATGTTGGGTAAAAAGTCGTAATTTCAAACTGCGAATACGTGCATAGAGCCAGAATTTGGCTCGAAAATATGGCTGAGGCCTCTAAATTGGGATGTTTGGGATATTTAAAAAATTGCAGGGGATTGGGACAAATGTGACCAAACGCCGCTTTCATTACTTGGCATATGTTGGTATAAAAAAGTCGTAATTTCAACTGTGAATATGTGCACAGATACAGAATTGGCTCCAAATATGGCTCAGGCTCGAAATTGGGATATTGGGATATTTCGAAAACTGAAAGGGAGTTTGTGAAATGTCACTCACTGCCGCTTTCAGGGCTTGGTATATGTTGGGTATAAAAAGTCGTAATATCAATCTGCGAATACGTGCATAGAGCCAGAATTTGGCTCAAAAATATGGCTCAGTCCTCGAAATTGGGATGTTTGGGATACTTTGAAAACTGCAGGGGAGTTTGTGCAAAATGTGACTCACTGCCGCTTTCAGGACTTGGCATATGTTGGGTATAATAAGTCGCAATTTCAAACTGCGAATACATCAGAGAGCTAGAATTTAGCTCCAAAATATGGCTCAGGCCTCGAAATTTGTATGTTTGGGATCTTTTTAAAACTGCAGGGAGGTTTGGGACAAATGTGACCAAACGCCGCTTTCAGTACTTGGCATATGTTGGGTATAAAAAAGTCGTAATTTCAAACAACGAATACGTGCAGAGAGCCAGAATTTGGCTCGAAAATATGACTCAGGCCTCGAAACTGTGATATTTGGGATATTTCGAAAATTGCAGGGGAGTTTGTGCAAAATGTGACTCCCTGCCACTTTCATGACATGTCATATGTTGGGTATAAAAAGTAGTAATATCAAACTGCGAATACGTGCAGAGAGGCAGAATTTGGCTCCAAAATATGGCTCAGGCCTCGAAATTTTGATGTTTTGTATATTTTGAAAACTGCAGGAAAGTTTGGGACAAATGTGACCAAACGCCGCTTTCAGTACTTGGCATATGTTTGGTATAAAAAGTCGTAATTTCAAACTGCGAAAGGTGCAGAGAGCCTGAATTTGGCTCCAAAATATGCCTCAGGCCTTGAATTTGAGATGTTTGGGATATTTTGAAAGCTGCAGGGGAGTTTGTGCAAAATGTGACTCATTGCCGCTTTCAGTACTTGGCATATGTTGGGTAAAATAAGTCGCAATTTCAAACTGCGAATACGTGCAGAGAGCCAGAATATGGCTCTTAAATATGGCTCAGGCCTCGAAATTGGGATATTTGGGATATTTTGAAAGCTGCAGGGGAGTTTACGCAAAATGTGACTGACTGCCGCTTTCAGGACTTGGCATATGTTGGGTATAAAAATTCGTAATTTCAAACTGCGAATACGTGCATAGAGCCAGAATTTGGCTCCAAAATATGGCTCAGTCCTCGAAATTGGGATGTTTGGGATATTTTGAAAACTGCAGGGAGGTTTGGGACAAATGTGACCAAACGCCGCTTTCAGTACTTGGCATATGTTGGGTATAAAAAAGTCGTAATTTCAAACAACGAATACGTGTAGAGAGCCAGAATTTGGCTCGAAAATATGGCTCAGGCCTCGAAATTGGGATATTTGGGATATTTCGAAAGCTGCAGGGGAGTTTCTGCAAAATATCACTCACTGCCTCTTTCACGACATGGCATATGTTGGGTATAAAAAAGCCGTAATTTCAAACTGCGAATACGTGCATAGAGCCAGAATTTGGCTCCAAAATATGGCTCAGGCCTTGAAACTGTGATATTTGGGATATTTCGAAAATTGCAGGGGAGTGTTATGATCTCAGCCTGCAGGAGAAACGAGTCTCCCTTCTTGAGAGTTATTCAGCAAGCCTGACCTAACTAGAAGGTCTAGCAAATTTTGAGGTGATAACCCATATGTAAAATGGCTGGTTGGATATGTATAACAGTTTGATATTATGGGCAATGCAGAAGAAAATAGATAAATGACTGGCTAGGAGATGTGGACATTTTGCTGGAGGCGTGAGGCTCGCTTCCGGAGGACCTTGACCTCACTTGAGTGCCAGACATCGCAGGGGAAAAGCCGCGCTCCGTTGAGCTCCCGTCAGAAGGGAACCCCTAGTGATATATCTCGAAGAGAAGAGAAGTGTGCAGACGTACCAGCTGTGGAATCGAGCTGGGGACGTGTGGTCTCAAGTCGTGGACGATAATTAGTGAATATTAAGCCGCCCGGAGGCATTATTGTGGGCCGTGGAGCGCCCTGACCAAGCCTCGTCAAAGGAAGAAGCGCCCTCGACCTTATAATCTGTGGTTTGTTCTTTGGGGAAGAAGTTGCTGAGGACTTCGAAGCCAGCAGATGAAGTAGCTGATGAGACTCCAAGGTAGTGGAGCAGAGGACCTCGAGCTGTGAGAAGAAGCAGTGAAGAGGAGTGTCACATGCTTCTGTAGAGGTGGAGAAGCACCATAGTTGCTCGAGGAAACTTCATGGTGTAGCAGCCAAGAGAGCTGTGGAGGAACCTAGCAGAAGGGTGAAGCACCTTAGTTGCTCGAGAAAACTTCATGATAGCAGCCTGGAGGAGCTGCAGAGGATCCTGGCAGTGAAGCCCGGAAGAACCTAAGGATATTAGGGTAGTGAACTTCCAGAGGTGGAAGGGAAGTTCTGGTGGATTACTTGTAGGGAGTTGATAGTGTTTGGTTGTCATTAGCGTGCAAGACGCAGTGAGAGGTGAGTGACTGTTTGCATTCTTATGTCAGGGAGTGTTTTAAACTGAAGTTTAGAGTTACAGTCGTAGGCTGGATTACCTACAGATGTATGCGTTCCAGGACTGACAGTGATCGATTAATCATTGTTGTGTATCAATGAACATTTATACTGATATATGTTATTGCATTCAAATGCTGGTCTTCTATATATATATTATCTTGCTGATAGTGCAACAGTGTATGTAGACTTGATCAACTCGAGGAGGTTGATAGTATCAGGTGATGAACCAGGAGATAGGATACCACTTGATAAGCTGATAATAGAGTTCTGATGGTGTTGGAGTGCAACCTGATTGTGATATTATAGAGTATAGGATTCATTATTATTATATGTGTGTATGTATTGTGTATGTGCTTTGTCCAGTAAATGTATCACAATTTGCTGGTGTTTGCCCTTGTCCTAGTGAGGCTTCCCAGGAGGTAGTAAAGAAGGAGAGAGAGAGAGAAAGAACCAAGAACCACTGCCGTGGACAGGGTAAAAGGTAATACTAATAAGTCAAAAAGGGGATTGAGGAGATCATATCACCTAAGGAGAGAGTGGGGAGTCACAGCGGCTCGAGTGGGTGTGTGCACGTGACAACGAGGCTAAGTGTTGGAGCCGCATCCCCTAAACGTGTGACGTTGAGCCCCTCTCCAAGAGCCAGAAGCGCCAAGGGTGATCTCCTAGTATAAGCACTCTACCGAGTTGCGGGTTGGGTTGTCCGTAGAGAAGGATCAACGACGACAACACCAACCAACCCACAGTCTATAATAGGAGTTTGTGCAAAATGTGACTCCCTGCCGCTTTCAGGACATGTCATATGTTGGGTATAAAAAGTAGTAATATCAAACTGCGAATACGTGCAGAGAGGCAGAATTTGGCTCCAAAATATGGTTTAGGCCTCGAAATTTTGATGTTTGGGATATTTTGAAAACTGCAGGAAGGTTTGGGACAAATGTGACCAAACGCCGCTTTCAGTACTTGGCATATGTTGGGTATAAAAAGTCGTAATTTCAAACTGCGAAAAGGTGCAGAGAGACTGAATTTGGCTCCAAAATATGCCTCAGGCCTTGAAATTGAGATGTTTAGGATATTTTGAAAATTGTAGGGGAGATTGTGCAAAATGTGACTCATTGCCGCTTTCAGTACTTGGCATATGTTGGGTATAAAAAGTCGTAATATCAAACTGCAAATTCGTGCATAGAGCCAGAATTTGGCTCCAAAATATGGCTCAGCCCTCTAAATTGGGATGTTTGGGATATTTTGAAAACTGCAGGGAGGTTTGGGACAAATGTGATCAAACGCCGCTTTCAGTACTTGGCATATGTTGGGTATAAAAAGTCGTAATTTCTAACTGCGAATACGTGCAGAGAGCCTGAATTTGGCTCCAAAATATAGCTCAGGCCTCGAATTCAGATATTTGGGATATTTCGAAAACTGCAGGGGAGTTTGTGCAAAATGTCACTCACTGCCGCTTTCAGGTCTTGGTATATGTTGGGTATAAAAAGTCGTAATATCAATCAGCGAATACATGCATAGAGCCAGACTTTGGCTCAAAAATATGGCTCATTCCTCGAAATTGGGATGTTTGGGATATTTTGAAAACTGCAGGGAGGTTTGGGACAAATGTGACCAAACGTCGCTTTCAGTATTTGGCATATGTTGGGTATAAAAAAGTCGCAACTTCAAACTGCGAATACGTGCAGAGAGCCTGAATTAGGCTCCAAAATATGGCTCAGACCTTGAAATTGGGATGATGGGATATTTTGAAAACTGCAAGAGAGTTTGTGCAAAATGTGACTCATTACCGCTTTCAGTACTTGGCATATGTTGGATATAATAAGTCGCAATTTCAAACTGCGAATACGTCAGAGAGCTAGAATTTGGCTCCAAAATATGGCTCTGGCCTCGAAATTTGTATGTTTAAGATATTTTGAAAACTGCAAGGAGGTTTGGGACAAATGTGACCAAACGCCGCTTTCAGTACTTGGCATATGTTGGGTATAAAAAAGTCGTAATTTCAAACAACGAATACGTGCAGAGAGCCAGAATTTGGCTCGAAAATATGGCTCAGGCCTCGAAATTGGTTTATTTGGCATATTTCGAAAGCTGCTGGGGAGTTTCTGCAAAATATCACTCGCTGCCGCTTTCAGGACATGGCATATGTTGGGTATAAAAAGTCGTAATTTCAAACTGAGAATACGTGCATAGAGCCAGAATTTGGCTCAAAAATATGGCTCAGGCCTCGAAACTGTGATATTTGGGATATATCGAAAATTGCAGGGGAGTTTGTGCAAAATGTGACTCCCTACCTCTTTCAGGACATGTCATATGTTGGGTATAAAAAGTAGTAATATCAAACTGCGAATACGTGCAGAGAGGCAGAATTTGGCCCCAAAATATGGCCCAGGCCTCGAAATTTTGATGTTTGGGATATTTTGAAAACTGCAGGAAGGTTTGGGACAAATGTGACCAAACGCCGCTTTCCGTACTTGGCATATGTTGCGTATAAAAATTCGTAATTTCAAACTGCGAATACGTGCAGAGAGCCAGAATTTGGCTCTAAAATATGGCTCATACCTCGAAATTGGGATATTTGGGATATTTTGAAAACTGCAAGGGAGTTTGCGCAAAATGTGACTCACTGCCGCTTTCATGACTCGGCATATGTTGGGTTTAAAAAGTCGTAATATCAAACTGCAAATACGTGCATAGAGCCAGAATTTGGCTCCAAAATATGGCTCAGGCCTCTAAATTGGGATATTTGGGATATTTTGAAAACTGCAGGGAGGTTTGGGACAAATGTGATTAAACGCCGCTTTCAGTACTTGGCATATGTTGGGTATAAAAAAGTCGCAATTTCAAACTGCGAATACGTGCAGAGAGCCAGAATTTGGCTCCAAAATATGGCCCAGGCCTCGAAATTTGGATGTTTGGGATATTTTGAAAACTGCAGGTGAGTTTGGGATAAATATGACCAAACGCCACTTTCAGTACTTGGCATATGTTGGGTTTAAAAAGTCGTAATTTCAAACTGCGAATACGTGCAGAGAGCCAGAATTTGGCTCGAAAATATGGCTCAGGCCTCTAAATTGGGATGTTTGGGATATTTGGAAATTGCAGGGGGGATTGGGACAAATGTGTCCAAATGCCGATTTCAGTACTTGGCATATGTTGGATATAAAAAAGTCGCAATTTCAATCTGCGAATACGTGCACAGATACAGAATTTGGCTTCAAAATATGGCTCAGGCATCGAAATTGGGATATATGGGTTATTTCGAAAACTGCAGGGGAGTTTGTGCAAAATGTGACTCACTGCCGCTTTTAGGACTTGGCATATGTTGGGAATAAAAAGTCGTAATATCAAACTGCAAATACGTGCATAGAGCCAGAATTTGGCTCTAAAATATGGCCCAGGCCTCGAAATCTGGATGTTTGTGATATTTTGAAAACTGCAGGTGAGTTTGGGACAAATATGACAAAACGCCGCTTTCAGTACTTGGCATATGTTGGGTATAAAAAAGTCGCAATTTCAAACAGCGAAAAGGTGCAGAGAGCCAGAATTTGGCTCCAAAATATGACCCAGGCCTCGAAATTGGGATGTTTGGGATATTTTGAAAATTGCAGGGGGCATTGGGACAAATATGACCAAACGCCGCTTTCAGTACTGGGCATATGTTGGGTACAAAAAGTCGTAATTTCAAACTGCAAACACGTGCAGAGAGCCTGAATTTGGCTCCAAAATAAGGCTCAGGCCTCGAAATTGGGATGTTTGGGATATTTTGAAAACTGCAGGGTGGTTTGGGACAAATGTGACCAATCGCCGCTTTCAGTACTTCGCATATGTTGGGTGTAAAAAGTTGTAATTTCAACCTGCGAATACGTGCAGGGAGCCAGAATTTGGTTCCAAAATCTGGCTCAGGCCTCAAAATTGGGAAATTTGGGATATTTCGAAAACTGCAGGGATGTTTGTGCAAACTGTCACTCACTGCTGCTTTCAGGACTTGGCACCCAGCAAACACAAATCATCTACACAACGTTCGCCTATCTCTTCCCATAGGTGTGGGAATGATTTGCATTGAGAATGGTGCAGGAGAGCCTTTGAGAAACTTTTACTCAAAAAATCCAAACACAAAGGTTTAATTATAAATTGTTTTTCTACAATTATTTTCTTCCAAATGTAAAACAAATAGTTTTTACATGTTTAAATATAAAATTTATGGTGTTTTTTTGTAAAATTCATTAATAAATTGTGAATGATATATATTGGCTGAGTGAAACCTTTAAAATCCATTTAGTTATAATATGAACAGAAAAAAGTAGTTTTCCAAATTTTCTAAAAATCGCTCTTTTTAACACAATTTGACTCCTTATGCATTCCACTAAACACTAATATCATGTTTAAATATATAATTTATGTATTATTCCCTAAGATAATTTATATAAATTATAAAAGTTGCTGGAAAGTGGTGAGAAAGAATCTGAAAACGTTTTGTTGTCTTATATTGGCGTGTTCTTATTAACTAGAGTGAGTAAGAGTGAGTGAGAGTGGGTAAGAGTGAGTAAGAGTGACTGAAGGTGAGTGAGAGTGCCAGAGAGTGTGTAAGTGTGAGTAAGAGTGAGTATAAGTAAGAGTGACTGAGAGTAAGAGTGAGAGTAAGGGTGACAGAATGAGTAAGAGTGAGAGTAAAGTGATTGAGAGTAAGGGTGAGTATGAGAGTAAGAGTGATTGAGAGTTAGAGTGAGAGTAAGAGTGATTGAGAGTTAGTGAGAGTAAGAGTGATTGAGAGTAAGAGTGATTGAGAGTAAGAGTGATTGAGAGTAAGAGTGATTGGGAGTAAGAGTGATTGAGAGTAGGAGTGATTGGGAGTAAGAGTGATTGGGAGTAGGAGTTAGAGTGAGAGTAGGAGTAAGAATGAGAATAAGAGTGATTGAGAGTAAGAGTGAGTAAGAGTAAGAATGAGAGTAAGAGTGATTGAGAGTAAGAGTGATTGAGAGTAAGAGTGATTAGGAGTAAGAGTGATTGGGAGTAAGAGTAAGAGTAAGAATGAGAATAAGAGTGATTGAGAGTAAGAGTGATTGGGAGTAAGAGTAAGAGTAAGAATGAGAGTAGGAGTGATTGAGAGTAGGAGTGATTGGGAGTAGGAGTGATTGGGAGTAAGAGTGATTGAGAGTAAGAGTAATTGAGAGTAAGAGTATGAGAGTAAGAGTGAGAGAGTGAGTATGAATGGGTAAGGGTGACTGAGAGTGAGTAAGAGTGACAGAGTATGAATGACAGAGTAAGAGTGATAGAGAGTAAGAGTGACAGAGAGTAAGAGTGACAGAGAGTAAGAGTGACAGAGAAAGAGTGACAGAGAGTAAGAGTGACAGAGAGTAAGAGTGACAGAGAGTAAGAGTGACAGAGAGTAAGAGTGACAGAGAGTAAGAGTGACAGAGTAAGAGTGAGTATGAGAGTGAGTAAGGGTGACTGAGAGAAAGAGTGAGTAATAGTGCGTAAGAGTGATTGAGAGTTAGAGTGAGAGTAAGAGTGATTGAGAGTTAGTGGGAGTAAGAGTGATTGAGAGTAAGAGTGATTGAGAGTAAAAGTGATTGAGAGTAAGAGTGATTGAGAGTAAGAGTGATTGGGAGTAAGAGTGATTGAGAGAAAGAGTGATTGGGAGTAAGAGTGATTGGGAGTAGGAGTAAGAATGAGAATAAGAGTGATTGAGAGTAAGAGTGAGTAAGAGTAAGAATGAGAGTAGGAGTGATTGAGAGTAAGAGTGATTGAGAGTAAGAGTGATTGAGAGTAAGAGTGATTGGGAGTAAGAGTGATTGAGAGTAAGAGTGATTGGGAGTAAGAGTGATTGGGAGTAGGAGTAAGAATGAGAATAAGAGTGATTGAGAGTAAGAGTGAGTAAGAGTAAGAATGAGAGTAAGAGTGATTGAGAGTAAGAGTGATTGAGAGTAAGAGTGATTGAGAGTAAGAGTGATTGGGAGTAAGAGTGATTGGGAGTAAGAGTAAGAGTGAGAGTAAGAATGAGAATAAGAGTGATTGAGAGTAAGAGTGATTGGGAGTAAGAGTAAGAGTAAGAATGAGAGTAGGAGTGATTGAGAGTAGGAGTGATTGGGAGTAGGAGTGATTGGGAGTAAGAGTGATTGAGAGTAAGAGTAATTGAGAGTAAGAGTATGAGAGTAAGAGTGAGAGAGTGAGTATGAATGGGTAAGGGTGACTGAGAGTGAGTAAGAATGACAGAGTAAGAGTGACAGAGAGTAAGAGTGACAGAGAGTAAGAGTGACAGAGAGTAAGAGTGACAGAGAGTAAGAGTGACAGAGAGTAAGAGTGACAGAGTAAGAGTGACAGAGAGTAAGAGTGACAGAGAGTAAGAGTGACAGAGAGTAAGAGTGACAGAGAGTAAGAGTGACAGAGAGTAAGAGTGACAGAGAGTAAGAGTGACAGAGTAAGAGTGTCAGAGAGTAAGAGTGACAGAGAGTAAGAGTGACAGAGAGTAAGAGTGACAGAGAGTAAGAGTGACAGAGTGTAAGAGTGACAGAGTAAGAGTGACAGAGAGTAAGAGTGACAGAGAGTAAGAGTGACAGAGAGTAAGAGTGACAGAGAGTAAGAGTGACAGAGTAAGAGTGACAGAGAGTAAGAGTGACAGAGAGTAAGAGTGACAGAGAGTAAGAGTGACAGAGTAAGAGTGACAGAGTAAGAGTGACAGAGTAAGAGTGACAGAGAGTAAGAGTGACAGAGAGTAAGAGTGACAGAGAGTAAGAGTGACAGAGAGTAAGAGTGACAGAGTAAGAGTGACAGAGAGTAAGAGTGACAGAGTGTAAGAGTGACAGAGTAGAGTGACAGAGTAAGAGTGACAAGAGTAAAGTGACAGAGAGTAAGAGTGACAGAGAGTAAGAGTGACAGAGTAAGAGAGTGAGAGTGATTATGAGAGAGTTAAGAGTGTGAGGTGTGAGAGGTAGCAGGCCAGGGAGGCAGGATGTGTGGTCACAGGCGAGGCCTAGGCCTCGTGATCTCTAATGTTGGTTTTTATATATATGTTGGATTTTTGTCCTGTTTCAAATTATAATTATTTAGCAGGAATGTAATAAGATATTGCACAGTATTAATGTGACAATAATATATGCATTATTTCCTTGATAATCAAACTTGTTGTTCAAAGATAATATACAATCTTTGAAGGAAACATTTTGAGAGCGCGAGCTGGCAACACTGGGCTGGTGGGTGAGAGAGACATATGGTTAGTTTTGCTCAGACCTTCAGTGGTGAAGGGTGTGTCCCAGCTGGCCGCCACCAGCCGCCACCCGCCGCCACCCGCCGCCACCCGCCGCCCACCACCACCGCCGCCCACCACCAGCCGCCACCCCCCACCACCCGCCGCCACCCGCCGCCACCCGCCACCCACCACCACCCACCACCACCCGCCGCCCACCACCAGCCGCCACCCGCCGCCCACCACCAGCCGCCACCCGCCACCACCCACCACCCACCACCCACCACCAGCCGCCACCCACCACCCACCACCAGCCGCCACCCGCCACCACCCACCACCAGCCGCCACCTGCCACCACCCACCACCAGCCGCCACCCGCCACCCACCACCAGCCGCCACCCACCACCAGCCGCCGCCACCCACCACCAGCCGCCACCCACCACCAGCCGCCACCCGCCGCCACCCGCCACCCACCACCAGCCGCCCGCCGCCACCCACCACCAGCCGCCACCCACCACCAGCCGCCACCCACCACCAGCCGCCACCCGCCACCACCCACCGTCAGCCGCCACCCGCCACCACCCACCACCAGCCGCCACCCGCCACCACCCGCCACCCGCCACCACCCACCACCAGCCGCCACCCGCCACCACCCACCACCAGCCGCCACCAGCCATCGCCACCCACCACCGCCACTCACCACCCGCCGCCACCACCCACCACCAGCCGCCACCCGCCACCACCCACCACCAGCCGCCAGCCGCCACCCACCACCAGCCGCCACCCGCCACCACCCACCACCAGCCGCCACCCGCCACCACCCACCACCAGCCGCCACCCGCCACCACCACCACCAGCCGCCACCCGCCACCCGCCACCACCCACCACCCACCACCAGCCGCCACCCGCCACCACCCACCGCCACCCACCACCGCCACTCACCACCCGCCGCCACCGCCCACCACCGCCGCCACCCGCCACCCACCACCAGCCGCCACCCGCCACCACCCACCACCAGCCGCCACCCGCCACCACCCGCCACCCGCCACCACCCGCCACCAGCCACCGCCACCCACCACCGCCACTCACCACCCCGCCCCACCACCCACCACCAGCGCCGCCGCCACCGCCACCACCCATCACCGCCGCCGCCGCCACCATCCACCACCAGCCGCCACCCGCCACCACCCGCCACCCGCCACCACCCGCCACCAGCCACCGCCACCCACCACCGCCACTCACCACCCGCCGCCACCACCCACCACCAGCCGCCACCCGCCACCAGCCACCGCCACCCACCACCGCCACCCGCCGCCACCACCCACCACCACCGCCGCCGCCACCACCCATCACCGCCGCCGCCACCACCCACCACAGCCGCCGCCGACACCACCGCCACCACCCACCACAGCCGCCACCACCACCACCACCACCACCACCACCCACCACCGCCGCCAACACCAGCCGCCACAAGCCGCCACCGCCCGCCACCGCCCGCCACCAGCCGCCATCACCACCACCACCACCACCACCACCAGCCGCCATCACTGCCACCAGCCGCCACCAGCTGCCACCACCACCAGCCGCCACCACCACCACCACACCACCACCACCACCAGCCGCCACCAGCTGCCACCACCACCAGCCGCCACCAGCTGCCACCACCACCAGCCGCCACCACCGCCACCACCGCCACCACCACCTGCCACCAGCCGCCACCACCGCCCGCTATCAGCCGTCACCGCCCGTTGCCACAGTCGCCACCGCAAGCCGCCACCGCATGCCGCCACCAGCCCCCCCCACCGCCGATCGTCACCACCCATCACAGCCGCCGCCGCCCGTCACCGCCCGCCACCGCCCGCCACCACCCACCACAGCCGCCACCACCCACCACCCACCGCCACCACCCACCACCACCGCCGCCACCACCCACCACCACCAGCCGCCGCCGCCACCACCACCCACCACCACCACCACCACCGCCGCCACCACCCACCACCACCAGCCGCCGCCGCCACCACCACCCACCGCCGCCAACCACCCACCACCACCGCCGCCACCACCCACCACCGCCAGCCGCCACCACTCATCACAGACGCGCCACCCGCCACCGCCCGCCACCACCGCCAGACACAGCCGCCAGTGTCCGCCACCGCCGCCACTGTCCGCCACCGCCGCCACTGTCCGCCACCGCCGTCACTGTCCGCCACGGCCGCCACCGCCACCACTATCTGCCACCGCCACCACTGTCCGCCCGCCGCCACCACTGTCCGCCAGCCGCCACCACTGTCCGCCCGTCGCCACCACTGTCCGCCCGCCGCCACCACTGTCCGCCCGCCGCCACCACTGTCCGCCCGCCGCCTCCACTGTTCGCCCGCCGCCACCACTGTCCGCCCGCCGCCACCACTGTCCGCCCGCCGCCACCACTGTCCGCCCGCCGCCTCCACTGTCCGCCCGCCGCCTCCACTGTCCGCCCGCCGCCTCCACTGTCCGCCCGCCGCCTCCACTGTCCGCCCGCCGCCTCCACTGTCCGCCCGCCGCCTCCACTGTCTGCCCGCCGCCGCCACTGTTCGCCCGCCGCCGCCACTGTCCGCCCGCCGCCGCCACTGTCCGCCCGACGCCACTGTCCGCCCGCCGCCACTGTCCGCCCGCCGCCACTGTCCGCCCGCCGCCACTGTCCGCCCGCCGCCACTGTCCGCCACAGCCGCCACTCTCCGCCGTACAGCCTCCCCTCTCTCCGTTAGTAAATAATTATAATTGTTAGTAAATAATAAAAGAAATATAAATTATTAGATTTTTATTACCCTTAAATTGGTTTTAATATTTAAATTGAAAATAATAATATAATATAAAATATAATAAAAATAATATAATAAATATAATTTAATTTCAAGAAATTTAACTTTACACACAAAGAAGTGAAAAGGGTTCAGATTATTGGCTCAAACCTTTCATAAGAGATTCATATTGGTATATGAATGGATTATGAATGACTCATGTTAGGAGTGTAAAGTTGCCACAACATCTCAGATTAGTGTTAGATACATATGTCTTCGTTATAAGTTTTGGAAACCTATTTAAGTCCACACACAATATCGTATCTGATACGATAAAACAAACGTTTCCAATACTTTCAAATACTTTCCAGATATGTTGTGGCAACCTAAAATTGTTTGCTGGGCATATGTTGGGTATAAAAAGTCGTAATATCAAACTGCAAATACGTGCATAGAGCCAGAATTTGGCTCCAAAATATGGCTCAGGCCTCTAAATTGGGATATTTGGGATATTTTGAAAACTGCAGGGAGGTTTGGGACAAATGTGATTAAACGCCGCTTTCAGTACTTGGCATATGTTGGGTATAAAAAAGTCGCAATTTCAAACTGCGAATACGTGCAGAGAGGCAGAATTTGGCTCCAAAATATGGCCCAGGCCTCGAAATTTTGATGTTTGGGATATTTTGAAAACTGCAGGAAGGTTTGGGACAAATGTGACCAAACGCCGCTTTCCGTACTTGGCATATGTTGCGTATAAAAATTCGTAATTTCAAACTGCGAATACGTGCAGAGAGCCAGAATTTGGCTCTAAAATATGGCTCATACCTCGAAATTGGGAATTTGGGATATTTTGAAAACTGCAAGGGAGTTTGCGCAAAATGTGACTCACTGCCGCTTTCAGGACTCGGCATATGTTGGGTTTAAAAAGTCGTAATATCAAACTGCAAATACGTGCATAGAGCCAGAATTTGGCTCCAAAATATGGCTCAGGCCTCTAAATTGGGATATTTGGGATATTTTGAAAACTGCAGGGAGGTTTGGGACAAATGTGATTAAACGCCGCTTTCAGTACTTGGCATATGTTGGGTATAAAAAAGTCGCAATTTCAAACTGCGAATACGTGCAGAGAGCCAGAATTTGGCTCCAAAATATGGCCCAGGCCTCGAAATTTGGATGTTTGGGATATTTGAAAACTGCAGGTGAGTTTGGGATAAATATGACCAAACGCCACTTTCAGTACTTGGCATATGTTGGGTTTAAAAAGTCGTAATTTCAAACTGCGAATACGTGCAGAGAGCCAGAATTTGGCTCGAAAATATGGCTCAGGCCTCTAAATTGGGATGTTTGGGATATTTGGAAATTGCAGGGGGGATTGGGACAAATGTGTCCAAATGCCGATTTCAGTACTTGGCATATGTTGGATATAAAAAAGTCGCAATTTCAATCTGCGAATACGTGCACAGGTACAGAATTTTGCTTCAAAATATGGCTCAGGCATCGAAATTGGGATATATGGGTTATTTCGAAAACTGCAGGGGAGTTTGTGCAAAATGTGACTCACTGCCGCTTTTAGGACTTGGCATATGTTGGGAATAAAAAGTCGTAATATCAAACTGCAAATACGTGCATAGAGCCAGAATTTGGCTCTAAAAATAGGCCCAGGCCTCGAAATCTGGATGTTTGTGATATTTTGAAAACTGCAGGTGAGTTTGGGACAAATATGACAAAACGCCGCTTTCAGTACTTGGCATATGTTGGGTATAAAAAAGTCGCAATTTCAAACAGCGAAAAGGTGCAGAGAGCCAGAATTTGGCTCCAAAATATGACCCAGGCCTCGAAATTGGGATGTTTGGGATATTTTGAAAATTGCAGGGGGCATTGGGACAAATATGACCAAACGCCGCTTTCAGTACTGGGCATATGTTGGGTACAAAAAGTCGTAATTTCAAACTGCAAACACGTGCAGAGAACCTGAATTTGGCTCCAAAATAAGGCTCAGGCCTCGAAATTGGGATGTTTGGGATATTTTGAAAACTGCAGGGTGGTTTGGGACAAATGTGACCAATCGCCGCTTTCAGTACTTCGCATATGTTGGGTGTAAAAAGTCGTAATTTCAATCTGCGAATACGTGCAGGGAGCCAGAATTTGGTTCCAAAATCTGGCTCAGGCCTCAAAATTGGGATATTTGGGATATTTCGAAAACTGCAGGGATGTTTGTGCAAACTGTCACTCACTGCTGCTTTCAGGACTTGGCATATGTTGGGTATAAAAAGTCGTAATTTCAAACTGCGAATAGGTGCATAGAGCCAACATTTGGCTCCAAAGTATGGCTCAGGCCACGAAATTGGGATGTTTGGGATATTTGAAAACTGCAGGGGGGATTGGGACAAATGTGTCCAAATGCCGCTTTCAGTACTTGGCATATGTTGGGTATAAAAAAGTTGCAATTTCAAACTGCGAATACGTGCAGAGAGCCAGAATTTGGCTCCAAAATATGGCTCAGGCCTCGAAACTGGGATATTTGGGATATTTCGAAAACTGCAGTGGAGTTTGTTCAAAATGTGACTCCCTGCCGCTTTCAGTACATGGCATATGTTGGGTATAAAAAGTCGTAATATCAATCTGCGAATACGTGCAGAGAGCCAGAATTGGGCTCTAAAATATGGGTCAGGCCTTGAAATTGTGATGTTTGGGATATTTTGAAAACTGCAGGGGAGTTTGTGCAAAAAGTGACTCATTGCCGCTTTCAGTACTGGGCATATGTTGGGTATAATAAGTCGCAATTTCAAACTGCGAATACGTGCAGAGAGCCAGAATTGGGCTCTAAAATATGGCTCGGGCTTCGAAATTGGGATATTTGGGATATTTTGATAACTGCAGGGGAGTTTGCGCAAAATGTGACTCAATGCCGCTTTCAGGACTTGGCATATGTTGGGTATAAAAAGTCGTAATATCAAACTGCAAATACGTGCATAGAGCCAGAATTTGCCTCCAAAATATGGCTCAGGCCTCTAAATAGGGATGTTTGGGATATTTTGAAAACTGCAGGTGAGTTTGGGACAAATAAGACCAAACGCTGCTTTCAGTACTTGGCATATGTTGGGAATAAAAAAGTCACAATTTCAAACTGCGAATACGTGCAGAGAACCAGAATTTGGTTCCAAAATATGGCTCAGGCCTCGAAATTGGGATGTTTGGGATATTTTGAAAACTGCAGCGAGTTTTGGGACAAATGTGACCAAACGCTGCTTTCAGTAGTTGGCATATGTTGGGTATAAAAACTCGTAATTTCAATCTGCGAATACATGCAGAGAGCTTGAATTTGGCTCCAAAATATGGCTCAGGCCTTGAAATTAGGATTTTAGCGATATTTCGAAAACTGCAGGGAGTTTGTGCAAAATGTGACTCATTGCCGCTTTCAGTACTTGGCATATGTTGGGTATAATAAGCCGCAATTTCAAACTGCGAATACGTGCAGAGAGGCAGAATTTGGCTCCAAAATATGGCCCAGGCCTCGAAATTTTGATGTTTGGGATATTTTGAAAACTGCAGGAAGGTTTGGGAAAATGTGACCAAACGCCGCTTTCCGTACTTGGCATATGTTGCGTATAAAAATTCGTAATTTCAAACTGCGAATACGTGCAGAGAGCCAGAATTTGGCTCTAAAATATGGCTCATACCTCGAAATTGGGATATTTGGGATATTTTGAAAACTGCAAGGGAGTTTGCGCAAAATGTGACTCACTGCCGCTTTCAGGACTCGGCATATGTTGGGTTTAAAAAGTCGTAATATCAAACTGCAAATACGTGCATAGAGCCAGAATTTGGCTCCAAAATATGGCTCAGGCCTCTAAATTGGGATATTTGGGATATTTTGAAAACTGCAGGGAGGTTTGGGACAAATGTGATTAAACGCCGCTTTCAGTACTTGGCATGTGTTGGGTATAAAAAAGTCGCAATTTCAAACTGCGAATACGTGCAGAGAGCCAGAATTTGGCTCCAAAATATGGCCCAGGCCTCGAAATTTGGATGTTTGGGATATTTTGAAAACTGCAGGTGAGTTTGGGATAAATATGACCAAACGCCACTTTCAGTACTTGGCATATGTTGGGTTTAAAAAGTCGTAATTTCAAACTGCGAATACGTGCAGAGAGCCAGAATTTGGCTCGAAAATATGGCTCAGGCCTCTAAATTGGGATGTTTGGGATATTTGGAAATTGCAGGGGGATTGGGACAAATGTGTCCAAATGCCGATTTCAGTACTTGGCATATGTTGGATATAAAAAAGTCGCAATTTCAATCTGCGAATACGTGCACAGATACAGAATTTGCTTCAAAATATGGCTCAGGCATCGAAATTGGGATATATGGGTTATTTCGAAAACTGCAGGGGAGTTTGTGCAAAATGTGACTCACTGCCGCTTTAGGACTTGGCATATGTTGGGAATAAAAAGTCGTAATATCAAACTGCAAATACGTGCATAGAGCCAGAATTTGGCTCTAAAATATGGCCCAGGCCTCGAAATCTGGATGTTTGTGATATTTTGAAAACTGCAGGTGAGTTTGGGACAAATATGACAAAACGCCGCTTTCAGTACTTGGCATATGTTGGGTATAAAAAAGTCGCAATTTCAAACAGCGAAAAGGTGCAGAGAGCCAGAATTTGGCTCCAAAATATGACCCAGGCCTCGAAATTGGGATGTTTGGGATATTTTGAAAATTGCAGGGGGCATTGGGACAAATATGACCAAACGCCGCTTTCAGTACTGGGCATATGTTGGGTACAAAAAGTCGTAATTTCAAACTGCAAACACGTGCAGAGAGCCTGAATTTGGCTCCAAAATAAGGCTCAGGCCTCGAAATTGGGATGTTTGGGATATTTTGAAAACTGCAGGGTGGTTTGGGACAAATGTGACCAATCGCCGCTTTCAGTACTTCGCATATGTTGGGTGTAAAAAGTCGTAATTTCAATCTGCGAATACGTGCAGGGAGCCAGAATTTGGTTCCAAAATCTGGCTCAGGCCTCAAAATTGGGATATTTGGGATATTTCGAAAACTGCAGGGATGTTTGTGCAAACTGTCACTCACTGCTGCTTTCAGGACTTGGCATATGTTGGGTATAAAAAATCGTAATTTCAAACTGCGAATACGTGCATAGAGCCAACATTTGGCTCCAAAGTATGGCTCAGGCCACGAAATTGGGATGTTTGGGATATTTTGAAAACTGCAGGGGGGATTGGGACAAATGTGTCCAAATGCCGCTTTCAGTACTTGGCATATGTTGGGTATAAAAAAGTTGCAATTTCAAACTGCGAATACGTGCAGAGAGCCAGAATTTGGCTCCAAAATATGGCTCAGGCCTCGAAACTGGGATATTTGGGATATTTCGAAAACTGCAGTGGAGTTTGTTCAAAATGTGACTCCCTGCCGCTTTCAGTACATGGCATATGTTGGGTATAAAAAGTCGTAACATCAATCTGCGAATACGTGCAGAGAGCCAGAATTGGGCTCTAAAATATGGGTCAGGCCTTGAAATTGTGATGTTTGGGATATTTTGAAAACTGCAGGGGAGTTTGTGCAAAAAGTGACTCATTGCCGCTTTCATTACTGGGCATATGTTGGGTATAATAAGTCGCAATTTCAAACTGCGAATACGTGCAGAGAGCCAGAATTGGGCTCTAAAATATGGCTCAGGCTTCGAAATTGGGATATTTGAGATATTTTGATAAATGCAGGGGAGTTTGCGCAAAATGTGACTCAATGCCACTTTCAGGACTTGGCATATGTTGGGTATAAAAAGTCGTAATATCAAACTGCAAATACGTGCATAGAGCCAGAATTTGCCTCCAAAATATGGCTCAGGCCTCTAAATAGGGATGTTAGGGATATTTTGAAAACTGCAGGTGAGTTTGGGACAAATAAGACCAAACGCTGCTTTCAGTACTTGGCATATGTTGGGAAAAAAAAGTCACAATTTCAAACTGCGAATACGTGCAGAGAACCAGAATTTGGTTCCAAAATATGGCTCAGGCCTCGAAATTGGGATGTTTGGGATATTTTGAAAACTGCAGCGAGTTTTGGGACAAATGTGACCAAACGCTGCTTTCAGTAGTTGGCATATGTTGGGTATAAAAACTCGTAATTTCAATCTGCGAATGCATGCAGAGAGCTTGAATTTGGCTCCAAAATATGGCTCAGGCCTTGAAATTAGGATTTTAGCGATATTTCGAAAACTGCAGGGGAGTTTGTGCAAAATGTGACTCATTGCCGCTTTCAGTACTTGGCATATGTTGGGTATAATAAGCCGCAATTTCAAACTGCGAATACGTGCAGAGAGCCAGAATTTTGCTCCAAAATATGGCTCAGGCCTCGAAATTGGGATGTTTGAGATATTTTGAAAACTGAAGGGGAGTTTGGTACAAATATGACCAAACGCAACTTCCAGTACTTGGCATATGTTGGGTATAAAAAGTCGTAATTTCAAACTGCGAATACGTGCAGAGAGCCTGAATTTGGCTCCAAAATATGGCTAAGGCCTCGAAATTGGAATGTTTGGGATATTTTGAAAACATCAGGGAGGTTTGGGACAAATGTGACCAAACGGCGCTTTCAGTACTTGGCATATGTTGAGTATGAAAAGTCGTAATTTCAAACTACGAATACGTGCAGAGAGGCAGAATTTGGCTCTTAAATATGGCTCAGGCCTCGAAATTGGGATGTTTGGGATATTTTGAAAATTGCTGGGGGGATTGGGACAAATGTGACCAAACGCCGCTTTCAGTACTTGGCATATGTTGGGTATAAAAAGTCGTAATTTCAAACTGCGAATAGGTGCAGAGAGCCTGAATTTGGCTCCAAAATACGGCTCAGGCCTTGAAATTGAGATGTTTGGGATATTTTGAAAACTGCAGGGGAGTTTGTACAAAATGTGACTCATTGCCGCTTTCAGTACTTGGCATATGTTGGGTATAATAAGTCGCAATTTAAAACTGCGAATACGTGCAGAGAGCCAGAATTGGGCTCTAAATTATGGGTCAGGCCTTGAAATTGAGATGTTTGGGATATTTTGAAAACTGCAGGGGAGTTTGTGCAAAAAGTGACTCATTGCCGCTTTCAGTACTGGGCATATGTTGGGTATAATAAGTCGCAATTTCAAACTGCGAATACGTGCAGAGAGCCAGAATTGGGCTCTAAAATATGGCTCAGGTTTCGAAATTGGGATATTTGGGATATTTTGATAACTGCAGGGGAGTTTGCGCAAAATGTGACTCAATGCCGCTTTCAGGACTTGGCATATGTTGGGTATAAAAAGTCGTAATATCAAACTGCAAATACGTGCATAGAGCCAGAATTTGCCTCCAAAATATTGCTCAGGCCTCTAAATAGGGATGTTTGGGATATTTTGAAAACTGCAGGTGAGTTTGGGACAAATATGACCAAACGCTTCTTTCAGTACTTGGCATATGTTGGGAATAAAAAAGTCACAATTTCAAACTGCGAATACGTGCAGAGAACCAGAATTTGGTTCCAAAATATGGCTCAGGCCTCGAAATTGGGATGTTTGGGATATTTTGAAAACTGCAGCGAGTTTTGGGACAAATGTGACCAAACGCTGCTTTCAGTAGTTGGCATATGTTGGGTATAAAAACTCGTAATTTCAATCTGCGAATACGTGCAGAGAGCTTGAATTTGGCTCCAAAATATGGCTCAGGCCTTGAAATTAGGATTTTAGCGATATTTCGAAAACTGCAGGGGAGTTTGTGCAAAATGTGACTCATTGCCGCTTTCAGTACTTGGCATATGTTGGGTATAATAAGTCGCAATTTCAAACTGCGAATACGTGCAGAGAGCCAGAATTTTGCTTCAAAATATGGCTCAGGCCTCGAAATTGGGATGTTTGAGATATTTTGAAAACTGCAGGGGAGTTTGGGACAAATATGACCAAACGCAACTTCCAGTACTTGGCATATGTTGGGTATAAAAAGTCGTAATTTCAAACTGCGAATACGTGCAGAGAGCCTGAATTTGGCTCCAAAATATGGCTAAGGCCTCGAAATTGGAATGTTTGGGATATTTTGAAAACTGCAGGGAGGTTTGGGACAAATGTGACCAAACGGCGCTTTCAGTACTTGGCATATGTTGAGTATGAAAAGTCGTAATTTCAAACTACGAATACGTGCAGAGAGGCAGAATTTGGCTCTAAATATGGCTCAGGCCTCGAAATTGGGATGTTTGGGATATTTTGAAAATTGCTGGGGGGATTGGGACAAATGTGACCAAACGCCGCTTTCAGTACTTGGCATATGTTGGGTATAAAAAGTCGTAATTTCAAACTGCGAATAGGTGCAGAGAGCCTGAATTTGGCTCCAAAATAAGGCTCAGGCCTTGAAATTGAGATGTTTGGGATATTTTGAAAACTGCATGGGAGTTTGTACAAAATGTGACTCATTGCCGCTTTCAGTACTTGGCATATGTTGGGTATAATAAGTCGCAATTTAAAACTGCGAATACGTGCAGAGAGCCAGAATTTGGCTCTAAAATATGGCTCAGGCCTCGAAATTGGGATATTTGGGATATTTTGAAAACTGCAGAGAGTTGGCGCAAAATGTGACTCACTGCCGCTTTCAGGACTTGGCATATGTTGGGTATAAAAATTCGTAATATCAAACTGCAAATACGTGCATAGAGCCAGAATTTGGCTCCAAAATATGGCTCAGGTCTCTAAATTGGGATGTTTGGGATATTTTGAAAACTGCAGGGAGGTTTGGACAAATGTGATTAAACGCCGCTTTCAGTACATGGCATAAGTTGGGTATAATAAGTCGTAATTTCTAACTGCGAATAGGTGCAGAGAGCATGAATTTGGCTCCAAAATATGGCTCAGGCCTCGAAATTGAGATATTTTGGATATTTCGAAAACTGCAGGGGAGTTTGTGCAAAATGTCACTCACTGCCGCTTTCAGGACTTGGCATATGTTGGGTATAAAAAGTCGTAATTTCAAACTGCGAATACGTGCATAGAGCCAGAATTTTGCTCCAAAATATGGCTCAAGCCTCGAAATTGGGATGTTTGGGATATTTTGAAAACTGCAGGGGAGTTTGGGACATATATGACCAAACGTTGCTATCAGTACTTGGCATATGTTAGGTTTAAAAAGTCGTAATTTCAAGCTGCAAATACGTGCAGAGAGCCAGAATTTTGCTCCAAAATACGGCTCAGGCCTCGAAATTGGGATGTTTGGGATATTTTGAAAATTGCAGGGGGTATTTGGACAAATGTGACCAAACGCCGCTTTCAGTACATGGCATATGTTGGGTATAAAAAGTCGTAATATCAATCTGCGAATACGTGCAGAGAGCCAGAATTGGGCTCTAAAATATGGGTCAGGCCTTGAAATTGTGATGTTTGGGATATTTTGAAAACTGCAGGGGAGTTTGTGCAAAAGTGACTCATTGCCGCTTTCAGTACTGGCATATGTTGGGTATAATAAGTCGCAATTTCAAACTGCGAATACGTGCAGAGAGCCAGAATTGGGCTCTAAAATATGGCTCAGGCTTCGAAATTGGGATATTTGGGATATTTTGAAACTGCAGGGGAGTTTGCGCAAAATGTGACTCAATGCCGCTTTCAGGACTTGGCATATGTTGGGTATAAAAAGTCGTAATATCAAACTGCAAATACGTGCATAGAGCCAGAATTTGCCTCCAAAATATGGCTCAGGCCTCTAAATAGGGATGTTTGGGATATTTTGAAAACTGCAGGTGAGTTTGGGACAAATAAGACCAAACGCTGCTTTCAGTACTTGGCATATGTTGGGAATAAAAAAGTCACAATTTCAAACTGCGAATACGTGCAGAGAACCAGAATTTGGTTCCAAAATATGGCTCAGGCCTCGAAATTGGGATGTTTGGGATATTTTGAAAACTGCAGCGAGTTTTGGGACAAATGTGACCAAACGCTGCTTTCAGTAGTTGGCATATGTTGGGTATAAAAACTCGTAATTTCAATCTGCGAATACATGCAGAGAGCTTGAATTTGGCTCCAAAATATGGCTCAGGCCTTGAAATTAGGATTTTAGCGATATTTCGAAAACTGCAGGGGAGTTTGTGCAAAATGTGACTCATTGCCGCTTTCAGTACTTGGCATATGTTGGGTATAATAAGCCGCAATTTCAAACTGCGAATACGTGCAGAGAGCCAGAATTTTGCTCCAAAATATGGCTCAGGCCTCGAAATTGGGATGTTTGAGATATTTTGAAAACTGCAGGGGAGTTTGGTACAAATATGACCAAACGCAACTTCCAGTACTTGGCATATGTTGGGTATAAAAAGTCGTAATTTCAAACTGCGAATACGTGCAGAGAGCCTGAATTTGGCTCCAAAATATGGCTAAGGCCTCGAAATTGGAATGTTTGGGATATTTTGAAAACATCAGGGAGGTTTGGGACAAATGTGACCAAACGGCGCTTTCAGTACTTGGCATATGTTGAGTATGAAAAGTCGTAATTTCAAACTACGAATACGTGCAGAGAGGCAGAATTTGGCTCTTAAATATGGCTCAGGCCTCGAAATTGGGATGTTTGGGATATTTTGAAAATTGCTGGGGGGATTGGGACAAATGTGACCAAACGCCGCTTTCAGTACTTGGCATATGTTGGGTATAAAAAGTCGTAATTTCAAACTGCGAATAGGTGCAGAGAGCCTGAATTTGGCTCCAAAATACGGCTCAGGCCTTGAAATTGAGATGTTTGGGATATTTTGAAAACTGCAGGGGAGTTTGTACAAAATGTGACTCATTGCCGCTTTCAGTACTTGGCATATGTTGGGTATAATAAGTCGCAATTTAAAACTGCGAATACGTGCAGAGAGCCAGAATTGGGCTCTAAATTATGGGTCAGGCCTTGAAATTGAGATGTTTGGGATATTTTGAAAACTGCAGGGGAGTTTGTGCAAAAAGTGACTCATTGCCGCTTTCAGTACTGGGCATATGTTGGGTATAATAAGTCGCAATTTCAAACTGCGAATACGTGCAGAGAGCCAGAATTGGGCTCTAAAATATGGCTCAGGTTTCGAAATTGGGATATTTGGGATATTTTGATAACTGCAGGGGAGTTTGCGCAAAATGTGACTCAATGCCGCTTTCAGGACTTGGCATATGTTGGGTATAAAAAGTCGTAATATCAAACTGCAAATACGTGCATAGAGCCAGAATTTGCCTCCAAAATATTGCTCAGGCCTCTAAATAGGGATGTTTGGGATATTTTGAAAACTGCAGGTGAGTTTGGGACAAATATGACCAAACGCTTCTTTCAGTACTTGGCATATGTTGGGAATAAAAAAGTCACAATTTCAAACTGCGAATACGTGCAGAGAACCAGAATTTGGTTCCAAAATATGGCTCAGGCCTCGAAATTGGGATGTTTGGGATATTTTGAAAACTGCAGCGAGTTTTGGGACAAATGTGACCAAACGCTGCTTTCAGTAGTTGGCATATGTTGGGTATAAAAACTCGTAATTTCAATCTGCGAATGCATGCAGAGAGCTTGAATTTGGCTCCAAAATATGGCTCAGGCCTTGAAATTAGGATTTTAGCGATATTTCGAAAACTGCAGGGGAGTTTGTGCAAAATGTGACTCATTGCCGCTTTCAGTACTTGGCATATGTTGGGTATAATAAGCCGCAATTTCAAACTGCGAATACGTGCAGAGAGCCAGAATTTTGCTCCAAAATATGGCTCAGGCCTCGAAATTGGGATGTTTGAGATATTTTGAAAACTGAAGGGGAGTTTGGTACAAATATGACCAAACGCAACTTCCAGTACTTGGCATATGTTGGGTATAAAAAGTCGTAATTTCAAACTGCGAATACGTGCAGAGAGCCTGAATTTGGCTCCAAAATATGGCTAAGGCCTCGAAATTGGAATGTTTGGGATATTTTGAAAACATCAGGGAGGTTTGGGACAAATGTGACCAAACGGCGCTTTCAGTACTTGGCATATGTTGAGTATGAAAAGTCGTAATTTCAAACTACGAATACGTGCAGAGAGGCAGAATTTGGCTCTTAAATATGGCTCAGGCCTCGAAATTGGGATGTTTGGGATATTTTGAAAATTGCTGGGGGGATTGGGACAAATGTGACCAAACGCCGCTTTCAGTACTTGGCATATGTTGGGTATAAAAAGTCGTAATTTCAAACTGCGAATAGGTGCAGAGAGCCTGAATTTGGCTCCAAAATACGGCTCAGGCCTTGAAATTGAGATGTTTGGGATATTTTGAAAACTGCAGGGGAGTTTGTACAAAATGTGACTCATTGCCGCTTTCAGTACTTGGCATATGTTGGGTATAATAAGTCGCAATTTAAAACTGCGAATACGTGCAGAGAGCCAGAATTGGGCTCTAAATTATGGGTCAGGCCTTGAAATTGAGATGTTTGGGATATTTTGAAAACTGCAGGGGAGTTTGTGCAAAAAGTGACTCATTGCCGCTTTCAGTACTGGGCATATGTTGGGTATAATAAGTCGCAATTTCAAACTGCGAATACGTGCAGAGAGCCAGAATTGGGCTCTAAAATATGGCTCAGGTTTCGAAATTGGGATATTTGGGATATTTTGATAACTGCAGGGGAGTTTGCGCAAAATGTGACTCAATGCCGCTTTCAGGACTTGGCATATGTTGGGTATAAAAAGTCGTAATATCAAACTGCAAATACGTGCATAGAGCCAGAATTTGCCTCCAAAATATTGCTCAGGCCTCTAAATAGGGATGTTTGGGATATTTTGAAAACTGCAGGTGAGTTTGGGACAAATATGACCAAACGCTTCTTTCAGTACTTGGCATATGTTGGGAATAAAAAAGTCACAATTTCAAACTGCGAATACGTGCAGAGAACCAGAATTTGGTTCCAAAATATGGCTCAGGCCTCGAAATTGGGATGTTTGGGATATTTTGAAAACTGCAGCGAGTTTTGGGACAAATGTGACCAAACGCTGCTTTCAGTAGTTGGCATATGTTGGGTATAAAAACTCGTAATTTCAATCTGCGAATACGTGCAGAGAGCTTGAATTTGGCTCCAAAATATGGCTCAGGCCTTGAAATTAGGATTTTAGCGATATTTCGAAAACTGCAGGGGAGTTTGTGCAAAATGTGACTCATTGCCGCTTTCAGTACTTGGCATATGTTGGGTATAATAAGTCGCAATTTCAAACTGCGAATACGTGCAGAGAGCCAGAATTTTGCTTCAAAATATGGCTCAGGCCTCGAAATTGGGATGTTTGAGATATTTTGAAAACTGCAGGGGAGTTTGGGACAAATATGACCAAACGCAACTTCCAGTACTTGGCATATGTTGGGTATAAAAAGTCGTAATTTCAAACTGCGAATACGTGCAGAGAGCCTGAATTTGGCTCCAAAATATGGCTAAGGCCTCGAAATTGGAATGTTTGGGATATTTTGAAAACTGCAGGGAGGTTTGGGACAAATGTGACCAAACGGCGCTTTCAGTACTTGGCATATGTTGAGTATGAAAAGTCGTAATTTCAAACTACGAATACGTGCAGAGAGGCAGAATTTGGCTATTAAATATGGCTCAGGCCTCGAAATTGGGATGTTTGGGATATTTTGAAAATTGCTGGGGGGATTGGGACAAATGTGACCAAACGCCGCTTTCAGTACTTGGCATATGTTGGGTATAAAAAGTCGTAATTTCAAACTGCGAATAGGTGCAGAGAGCCTGAATTTGGCTCCAAAATAAGGCTCAGGCCTTGAAATTGAGATGTTTGGGATATTTTGAAAACTGCATGGGAGTTTGTACAAAATGTGACTCATTGCCGCTTTCAGTACTTGGCATATGTTGGGTATAATAAGTCGCAATTTAAAACTGCGAATACGTGCAGAGAGCCAGAATTTGGCTCTAAAATATGGCTCAGGCCTCGAAATTGGGATATTTGGGATATTTTGAAAACTGCAGAGAGTTGGCGCAAAATGTGACTCACTGCCGCTTTCAGGACTTGGCATATGTTGGGTATAAAAATTCGTAATATCAAACTGCAAATACGTGCATAGAGCCAGAATTTGGCTCCAAAATATGGCTCAGGTCTCTAAATTGGGATGTTTGGGATATTTTGAAAACTGCAGGGAGGTTTGGACAAATGTGATTAAACGCCGCTTTCAGTACATGGCATAAGTTGGGTATAATAAGTCGTAATTTCTAACTGCGAATAGGTGCAGAGAGCATGAATTTGGCTCCAAAATATGGCTCAGGCCTCGAAATTGAGATATTTTGGATATTTCGAAAACTGCAGGGGAGTTTGTGCAAAATGTCACTCACTGCCGCTTTCAGGACTTGGCATATGTTGGGTATAAAAAGTCGTAATTTCAAACTGCGAATACGTGCATAGAGCCAGAATTTTGCTCCAAAATATGGCTCAAGCCTCGAAATTGGGATGTTTGGGATATTTTGAAAACTGCAGGGGAGTTTGGGACATATATGACCAAACGTTGCTATCAGTACTTGGCATATGTTAGGTTTAAAAAGTCGTAATTTCAAGCTGCAAATACGTGCAGAGAGCCAGAATTTTGCTCCAAAATACGGCTCAGGCCTCGAAATTGGGATGTTTGGGATATTTTGAAAATTGCAGGGGGTATTTGGACAAATGTGACCAAACGCCGCTTTCAGTACATGGCATATGTTGGGTATAAAAAGTCGTAATATCAATCTGCGAATACGTGCAGAGAGCCAGAATTGGGCTCTAAAATATGGGTCAGGCCTTGAAATTGTGATGTTTGGGATATTTTGAAAACTGCAGGGGAGTTTGTGCAAAAAGTGACTCATTGCCGCTTTCAGTACTGGGCATATGTTGGGTATAATAAGTCGCAATTTCAAACTGCGAATACGTGCAGAGAGCCAGAATTGGGCTCTAAAATATGGCTCAGGCTTCGAAATTGGGATATTTGGGATATTTTGATAACTGCAGGGGAGTTTGCGCAAAATGTGACTCAATGCCGCTTTCAGGACTTGGCATATGTTGGGTATAAAAAGTCGTAATATCAAACTGCAAATACGTGCATAGAGCCAGAATTTGCCTCCAAAATATGGCTCAGGCCTCTAAATAGGGATGTTTGGGATATTTTGAAAACTGCAGGTGAGTTTGGGACAAATAAGACCAAACGCTGCTTTCAGTACTTGGCATATGTTGGGAATAAAAAAGTCACAATTTCAAACTGCGAATACGTGCAGAGAACCAGAATTTGGTTCCAAAATATGGCTCAGGCCTCGAAATTGGGATGTTTGGGATATTTTGAAAACTGCAGCGAGTTTTGGGACAAATGTGACCAAACGCTGCTTTCAGTAGTTGGCATATGTTGGGTATATAAAAAAACTCGTAATTTCAATCTGCGAATACATGCAGAGAGCTTGAATTTGGCTCCAAAATATGGCTCAGGCCTTGAAATTAGGATTTTAGCGATATTTCGAAAACTGCAGGGGAGTTTGTGAAAATGTGACTCATTGCCGCTTTCAGTACTTGGCATATGTTGGGTATAATAACCGCAATTTCAAACTGCGAATACGTGCAGAGAGCCAGAATTTGCTCCAAAATATGGCTCAGGCCTCGAAATTGGGATGTTTGAGATTTTGAAAACTGCAGGGGAGTTTGGTACAAATATGACCAAACGCAACTTCCAGTACTTGGCATATGTTGGGTATAAAAAGTCGTAATTTCAAACTGCGAATACGTGCAGAGAGCCTGAATTTGGCTCCAAAATATGGCTAAGGCCTCGAAATTGGAATGTTTGGGATATTTTGAAAACATCAGGGAGGTTTGGGACAAATGTGACCAAACGGCGCTTTCAGTACTTGGCATATGTTGAGTATGAAAAGTCGTAATTTCAAACTACGAATACGTGCAGAGAGGCAGAATTTGGCTCTTAAATATGGCTCAGGCCTCGAAATTGGGATGTTTGGGATATTTTGAAAATTGCTGGGGGGATTGGGACAAATGTGACCAAACGCCGCTTTCAGTACTTGGCATATGTTGGGTATAAAAAGTCGTAATTTCAAACTGCGAATAGGTGCAGAGAGCCTGAATTTGGCTCCAAAATACGGCTCAGGCCTTGAAATTGAGATGTTTGGGATATTTTGAAAACTGCAGGGGAGTTTGTACAAAATGTGACTCATTGCCGCTTTCAGTACTTGGCATATGTTGGGTATAATAAGTCGCAATTTAAAACTGCGAATACGTGCAGAGAGCCAGAATTGGGCTCTAAATTATGGGTCAGGCCTTGAAATTGAGATGTTTGGGATATTTTGAAAACTGCAGGGGAGTTTGTGCAAAAGTGACTCATTGCCGCTTTCAGTACTGGGCATATGTTGGGTATAATAAGTCGCAATTTCAAACTGCGAATACGTGCAGAGAGCCAGAATTGGGCTCTAAAATATGGCTCAGGTTTCGAAATTGGGATATTTGGGATATTTTGATAACTGCAGGGGAGTTTGCGCAAAATGTGACTCAATGCCGCTTTCAGGACTTGGCATATGTTGGGTATAAAAAGTCGTAATAACAAACTGCAAATACGTGCATAGAGCCAGAATTTGCCTCCAAAATATTGCTCAGGCCTCTAAATAGGGATGTTTGGGATATTTTGAAAACTGCAGGTGAGTTTGGGACAAATATGACCAAACGCTTCTTTCAGTACTTGGCATATGTTGGGAATAAAAAAGTCACAATTTCAAACTGCGAATACGTGCAGAGAACCAGAATTTGGTTCCAAAATATGGCTCAGGCCTCGAAATTGGGATGTTTGGGATATTTGAAAACTGCAGCGAGTTTTGGGACAAATGTGACCAAACGCTGCTTTCAGTAGTTGGCATATGTTGGGTATAAAAACTCGTAATTTCAATCTGCGAATACGTGCAGAGAGCTTGAATTTGGCTCCAAAATATGGCTCAGGCCTTGAAATTAGGATTTAGCGATATTTCGAAAACTGCAGGGGAGTTTGTGCAAAATGTGACTCATTGCCGCTTTCAGTACTTGGCATATGTTGGGTATAATAAGTCGCAATTTCAAACTGCGAATACGTGCAGAGAGCCAGAATTTTGCTTCAAAATATGGCTCAGGCCTCGAAATTGGGATGTTTGAGATATTTTGAAAACTGCAGGGGAGTTTGGGAAATATGACCAAACGCAACTTCCAGTACTTGGCATATGTTGGGTATAAAAAGTCGTAATTTCAAACTGCGAATACGTGCAGAGAGCCTGAATTTGGCTCCAAAATATGGCTAAGGCCTCGAAATTGGAATGTTTGGGTTATTTTGAAAACTGCAGGGAGGTTTGGGACAAATGTGACCAAACGGCGCTTTCAGTACTTGGCATATGTTGAGTATGAAAAGTCGTAATTTCAAACTACGAATACGTGCAGAGAGGCAGAATTTGGCTCTAAATATGGCTCAGGCCTCGAAATTGGGATGTTTGGGATATTTGAAAATTGCTGGGGGGATTGGGACAAATGTGACCAAACGCCGCTTTCAGTACTTGGCATATGTTGGGTATAAAAAGTCGTAATTTCAAACTGCGAATAGGTGCAGAGAGCCTGAATTTGGCTCCAAAATAAGGCTCAGGCCTTGAAATTGAGATGTTTGGGATATTTTGAAAACTGCATGGGAGTTTGTACAAAATGTGACTCATTGCCGCTTTCAGTACTTGGCATATGTTGGGTATAAATAAGTCGCAATTTAAAACTGCGAATACGTGCAGAGAGCCAGAATTTGGCTCTAAAATAGGCTCAGGCCTCGAAATTGGGATATTGGGATATTTTGAAAACTGCAGAGAGTTGGCGAAAATGTGACTCACTGCCGCTTTCAGGACTTGGCATATGTTGGGTATAAAAATCGTAATATCAAACTGCAAATACGTGCATAGAGCCAGAATTTGGCTCCAAAATATGGCTCAGGTCTCTAAATTGGGATGTTTGGGATATTTTGAAAACTGCAGGGAGGTTTGGACAAATGTGATTAACGCCGCTTTCAGTACATGGCATAAGTTGGGTATAATAAGTCGTAATTTCTAACTGCGAATAGGGCAGAGAGCATGAATTTGGCTCCAAAATATGGCTCAGGCCTCGAAATTGAGATATTTTGGATATTTCGAAAACTGCAGGGGAGTTTGTGCAAAATGTCACTCACTGCGCTTTCAGGACTTGGCATATGTTGGGTATAAAAAGTCGTAATTTCAAACTGCGAATACGTGCATAGAGCCAGAATTTGCTCCAAAATATGGCTCAAGCCTCGAAATTGGGATGTTTGGGATATTTTGAAAACTGCAGGGGAGTTTGGGACATATATGACCAAACGTTGTGATATCAGTACTTGGCATATGTTAGGTTTAAAAAGTCGTAATTTCAAGCTGGCAAATACGTGCAGAGAGCCAGAATTTTGCTCCAAAATACGGCTCAGGCCTCGAAATTGGGATGTTTGGGATATTTTGAAAATTGCAGGGGTATTTGGACAAATGTGACCAAACGCCGCTTTCAGTACTTGGCATATGTTAGGTATAAAAAGTTGCAATTTCAAACTGCGAATACGTGCAGAGAGCCAGAATTTGGCTCCAAAATATGGCTCAGGCCTCGAAACTGGATATTTGGGATATTTCGAAAACTGCAGTGGAGTTTGTTCAAAATTGACTCCCTGCCGCTTTCAGTACATGGCATATGTTGGGTATAAAAAGTCGTAATATCAATCT
>NW_027189141.1:3571427-3593927 GCF_040958095.1 Procambarus clarkii
GAACAATTTTAGGTTGCCACAACATATCTGGAAAGTATTTGAAAGTATTGGAAACGTTTGTTTTATCGTATCAGATACGATATTGTGTGTGGACTTAAATAGGTTTCCAAAACTTATAACGAAGACATATGTATCTAACACTAATCTGAGATGTTGTGGCAACTTTACACTCCTAACATGAGTCATTCATAATCCATTCATATACCAATATGAATCTCTTATGAAAGGTTTGAGCCAATAATCTGAACCCTTTTCACATCTTTGTGTGTAAAGTTAAATTTCTTGAAATTAAATTATATTTTATATTATATTATTTTATTATATTTTATATTATATTATTATTTTCAATTTAAATATTAAAACCAATTTAAGGGTAATAAAAATCTAATAATTTATATTTCTTTTATTATTTACTAACAATTATAATTATTTACTAACGGAGAGAGGGGAGGCTGTACGGCGGAGAGTGGCGGCTGTGGCGGACAGTGGCGGCGGTGGCGGATAGTGGCGGCGGGCGGACAGTGGCGGCGGCGGGCGGACAGTGGCGGCGGTGGCGGATAGTGGCGGCGGGCGGACAGTGGCGGCGGCGGGCGGACAGTGGCGGCGGTGGCGGACAGTGGCGGCGGGCGGACAGTGGCGGCGGGCGGACAGTGGCGGCGGGCGGACAGTGGCGGCGGGTGGACAGTGGCGGCGGGCGGACAGTGGCGGCGGTGGCGGATAGTGGCGGCGGGCGGACAGTGGCGGCGGTGCCGGATAGTGGCGGCGGGCGGACAGTGGCGGCGGGCGGACAGTGGCGGCGGGCGGACAGTGGCGTCGGGCGGACAGTGGCGGCGGGCGGACAGTGGCGGCGGGCGGACAGTGGCGGCGGGCGGACAGTGGCGGCGGGCGGACAGTGGCGGCGGGAGGACAGTGGCGGCGGTGGCGGATAGTGGCGGCGGGCGGACAGTGGCGGCGGTGGCGGATAGTGGCGGCGGGCGGACAGTGGCGGCGGGCGGACAGTGGCGGCGGGCGGACAGTGGCGGCGGGCGGACAGTGGCGGCGGGCGGACAGTGGCGGCGGGCGGACAGTGGCGGCGGGCGGACAGTGGCGTCGGGCGGACAGTGGCGGCGGCGGGCGGACAGTGGCGGCGGCGGGCGAACAGTGGCGGCGGCGGGCGGACAGTGGAGGCGGCGGGCGGACAGTGGAGGCGGCGGGCGGACAGTGGAGGCGGCGGGTGGACAGTGGAGGCGGCGGGCGGACAGTGGAGGCGGCGGGCGGACAGTGGTGGCGGCGGGCGGACAGTGGTGGCGGCGGGCGGACAGTGGTGGCGGCGGGCGAACAGTGGAGGCGGCGGGCGGACAGTGGTGGCGGCGGGCGGACAGTGGTGGCGGCGGGCGGACAGTGGTGGCGACGGGCGGACAGTGGTGGCGGCTGGCGGACAGTGGTGGCGGCGGGCGGACAGTGGTGGCGGTGGCAGATAGTGGTGGCGGTGGCGGACAGTGGCGGCGGTGGCGGACAGTGACGGCGGTGGCGGACAGTGGCGGCGGTGGCGGACAGTGGCGGCGGTGGCGGACACTGGCGGCTGTGTCTGGCGGTGGTGGCGGGCGGTGGCGGGTGGCGGCGTCTGTGATGAGTGGTGGCGGCTGGCGGTGGTGGGTGGTGGCGGCGGTGGTGGTGGGTGGTGTGGCGGCGGTGGGTGGTGGTGGCGGCGGCGGCTGGTGGTGGTGGGTGGTGGCGGCGGTGGTGGTGGTGGTGGTGGGTGGTGGTGGCGGCGGCGGCTGGTGGTGGTGGGTGGTGGCGGCGGTGGTGGTGGGTGGTGGCGGTGGGTGGTGGGTGGTGGCGGCTGTGGTGGGTGGTGGCGGGCGGTGGCGGGCGGCGGCGGCTGTGATGGGTGGTGACGATCGGCGGTGGGGGGGGCTGGTGGCGGCTGGCGGTGGCGGCTTGCGGTGGCGACTGTGGCAACGGGCGGTGACGGCTGATAGCGGGCGGTGGTGGCGGCTGGTGGCAGGTGGTGGTGGCGGTGGTGGCGGTGGTGGCGGCTGGTGGTGGTGGCAGCTGGTGGCGGCTGGTGGTGGTGGCAGCTGGTGGCGGCTGGTGGTGGTGGTGGTGGTGGTGGTGGTGGTGGTGGCGGCTGGTGGTGGTGGCAGCTGGTGGCGGCTGGTGGCAGTGATGGCGGCTGGTGGTGGTGGTGGTGGTGGTGGTGATGGCGGCTGGTGGCGGGCGGTGGCGGGCGGTGGCGGCTTGTGGCGGCTGGTGTTGGCGGCGGTGGTGGGTGGTGGTGGTGGTGGTGGGTGGTGGTGGCGGCTGTGGTGGGTGGTGGCGGTGGTGTCGGCGGCGGCTGTGGTGGGTGGTGGCGGCGGCGGCGGTGATGGGTGGTGGCGGCGGCGGTGGTGGTGGTGGTGGCGGCGGGTGGCGGTGGTGGGTGGCGGTGGCTGGTGGCGGGTGGCGGCTGGTGGTGGGTGGTGGCGGCGGGTGGTGAGTGGCGGTGGTGGGTGGCGGTGGCTGGTGGCGGGTGGTGGCGGGTGGCGGGTGGTGGCGGGTGGCGGCTGGTGGTGGATGGTGGCGGCGGCGGCGGTGATGGGTGGTGGCGGTGGCGGCGGCGCTGGTGGTGGGTGGTGGCGGCGGGTGGTGAGTGGCGGTGGTGGGTGGCGGTGGCTGGTGGCGGGTGGTGGCGGGTGGCGGGTGGTGGCGGGTGGCGGCTGGTGGTGGGTGGTGGCGGGTGGCGGCTGGTGGTGGGTGGCGGGTGGCGGCGGGTGGTGGGCGGTGGCGGCGGGTGGTGAGTGGCGGTGGTGGGTGGCGGTGGGTGGTGGCGGGTGGCGGCTGGTGGTGGGTGGTGGCGGGTGGCGGGTGGCGGCTGGTGGTGGGTGGTGGCGGGTGGCGGCTGGTGGTGGGTGGTGGCGGGTGGCGGCTGGTGGTGGGTGGTGGCGGGTGGCGGCTGGTGGTGGGTGGCGGCTGGCGGCTGGTGGTGGGTGGTGGCGGGTGGCGGCTGGTGGTGGGTGGTGGCGGCGGGTGGTGAGTGGCGGTGGTGGGTGGCGATGGCTGGTGGCGGCTGGTGGTGGGTGGTGGCGGGTGGCGGCTGGTGGTGGGTGGTGGCGGTGGCGGGTGGTGGCGGGTGGCGGCTGGTGGTGGGTGGTGGCGGGTGGCGGCTGACGGTGGGTGGTGGCGGGTGGCGGCTGGTGGTGGGTGGCGGCTGGTGGTGGGTGGCGGCTGGTGGTGGGTGGCGGCGGGTGGCGGCTGGTGGTGGGTGGCGGGTGGCGGCGGGTGGCGGCTGGTGGTGGGTGGCGGCTGGTGGTGGGTGGCGGCGGCTGGTGGTGGGTGGCGGCTGGTGGTGGGTGGCGGGTGGCGGCTGGTGGTGGGTGGTGGCAGGTGGCGGCTGGTGGTGTGTCGTGGCGGGTGGCGGCTGGTGGTGGGTGGTGGGTGGCGGCTGGTGGTGGGTGGTGGGTGGTGGGTGGTGGCGGGTGGCGGCTGGTGGTGGGCGGCGGGTGGCGGCTGGTGGTGGGCGGCGGGTGGTGGTGGGTGGTGGTGGGTGGCGGGTGGCGGCGGGTGGCGGCGGGTGGTGGGGGGTGGCGGCTGGTGGTGGGCGGCGGGTGGTGGTGGGCGGCGGGTGGCGGCGGGTGGCGGCGGGTGGCGGCTGGTGGCGGCCAGCTGGGACACACCCTTCACCACTGAAGGTCTGAGCAAAACTAACCATATGTCTCTCTCACCCACCAGCCCAGTGTTGCCAGCTCGCGCTCTCAAAATGTTTCCTTCAAAGATTGTATATTATCTTTGAACAACAAGTTTGATTATCAAGGAAATAATGCATATATTATTGTCACATTAATACTGTGCAATATCTTATTACATTCCTGCTAAATAATTATAATTTGAAACAGGACAAAAAATCCAACATATATATAAAAACCAACATTAGAGATCACGAGGCCTAGGCCTCGCCTGTGACCACACATCCTGCCTCCCTGGCCTGCTACCTCTCACACCTCACACTCTTAACTCTCTCATAATCACTCTCACTCTCTTACTCTGTCACTCTTACTCTCTGTCACTCTTACTCTCTGTCACTCTTACTCTTGTCACTCTTACTCTGTCACTCTACTCTGTCACTCTTACTCTCTGTCACTCTTACTCTGTCACTCTTACTCTCTGTCACTCTTACTCTTGTCACTCTTACTCTGTCACTCTACTCTGTCACTCTTACACTCTGTCACTCTTACTCTCTGTCACTCTTACTCTGTCACTCTTACTCTCTGTCACTCTTACTCTCTGTCACTCTTACTCTCTGTCACTCTTACTCTCTGTCACTCTTACTCTGTCACTCTTACTCTGTCACTCTTACTCTGTCACTCTTACTCTCTGTCACTCTTACTCTCTGTCACTCTTACTCTCTGTCACTCTTACTCTGTCACTCTTACTCTCTGTCACTCTTACTCTCTGTCACTCTTACTCTCTGTCACTCTTACTCTCTGTCACTCTTACTCTGTCACTCTTACACTCTGTCACTCTTACTCTCTGTCACTCTTACTCTCTGTCACTCTTACTCTCTGTCACTCTTACTCTCTGACACTCTTACTCTGTCACTCTTACTCTCTGTCACTCTTACTCTCTGTCACTCTTACTCTCTGTCACTCTTACTCTCTGTCACTCTTACTCTCTGTCACTCTTACTCTCTGTCACTCTTACTCTGTCACTCTTACTCTCTGTCACTCTTACTCTCTGTCACTCTTACTCTCTGTCACTCTTACTCTCTGTCACTCTTACTCTCTGTCACCTACTCTGTCATTCTTACTCACTCTCAGTCACCCTTACCCATTCATACTCACTCTCTCACTCTTACTCTCATACTCTTACTCTCAATTACTCTTACTCTCAATCACTCTTACTCCCAATCACTCCTACTCCCAATCACTCCTACTCTCAATCACTCCTACTCTCATTCTTACTCTTACTCTTACTCCCAATCACTCTTACTCTCAATCACTCTTATTCTCATTCTTACTCTCACTCTTACTCTTACTCCCAATCACTCTTACTCCCAATCACTCTTACTCTCAATCACTCTTACTCTCAATCACTCTACTCTCAATCACTCTTACTCTCATTCTTACTCTTACTCACTCTTACTCTCAATCACTCTTATTCTCATTCTTACTCCTACTCCCAATCACTCTTACTCCCAATCACTCTTACTCTCAATCACTCTTACTCCCAATCACTCTTACTCTCAATCACTCTTACTCTCAATCACTCTTACTCTCAATCACTCCTACTCTCATTCTTACTCTTACTCACTCTTACTCTCAATCACTCTTATTCTCATTCTTACTCCTACTCCCAATCACTCTTACTCCCAATCACTCTTTCTCTCAATCACTCTTACTCCCAATCACTCTTACTCTCAATCACTCTTACTCTCAATCACTTTTACTCTCAATCACTCTTACTCTCAATCACTCTTACTCCCACTAACTCTCAATCACTCTTACTCTCACTCTAACTCTCAATCACTCTTACGCACTATTACTCACTCTTTCTCTCAGTCACCCTTACTCACTCTCATACTCACTCTTACTCTGTCACTCTTACTCTCTGTCACTCTTACTCTCTGTCACTCTTACTCTCTGTCACTCTTACTCTCTGTCACTCTTACTCTCTGTCACTCTTTCTCTGTCACTCTTACTCTCTGTCACTCTTACTCTCTGTCACTCTTACTCTCTATCACTCTTACTCTGTCATTCATACTCTGTCACTCTTACTCACTCTCAGTCACCCTTACCCATTCATACTCACTCTCTCACTCTTACTCTCATACTCTTACTCTCAATTACTCTTACTCTCAATCACTCTTACTCCCAATCACTCCTACTCCCAATCACTCCTACTCTCAATCACTCCTACTCTCATTCTTACTCTTACTCTTACTCCCAATCACTCTTACTCTCAATCACTCTTATTCTCATTCTTACTCTTACTCTCACTCTTACTCTTACTCCCAATCACTCTTACTCCTAATCACTCTTACTCTCAATCACTCTTACTCTCAATCACTCTTACTCTCATTCTTACTCTTACTCACTCTTACTCTCAATCACTCTTATTCTCATTCTTACTCCTACTCTCACTCTAACTCCTACTCCCAATCACTCTTACTCCCAATCATCCTACTCTCAATCACTCTTACTCCCAATCACTCTTACTCTCAATCACTCTTACTCTCAATCACTCTTACTCTCAATCACTCTTACTCTCACTAACTCTCAATCACTCTTACTCTCACTCTAACTCTCAATCACTCTTACTCTCATACTCACCCTTACTCTCAATCACTTTACTCTCACTCTTACTCATTCTGTCACCCTTACTCTCACTCTTACTCTCAGTCACTCTTACTTATACTCACTCTTACTCACACTTACACACTCTCTGGCACTCTCACTCACCTTCAGTCACTCTTACTCACTCTTACCCACTCTCACTCACTCTTACTCACTCTAGTTAATAAGAACACGCCAATATAAGACAACAAAACGTTTTCAGATTCTTTCTCACCACTTTCCAGCAACTTTTATAATTTATATAAATTATCTTAGGGAATAATACATAAATTATATATTTAAACATGATATTAGTGTTTAGTGGAATGCATAAGGAGTCAAATTGTGTTAAAAAGAGCGATTTTTAGAAAATTTGGAAAACTACTTTTTTCTGTTCATATTATAACTAAATGGATTTTAAAGGTTTCACTCAGCCAATATATATCATTCACAATTTATTAATGAATTTTACAAAAAAACACCATAAATTTTATATTTAAACATGTAAAAACTATTTGTTTTACATTTGGAAGAAAATAATTGTAGAAAAACAATTTATAATTAAACCTTTGTGTTTGGATTTTTTGAGTAAAAGTTTCTCAAAGGCTCTCCTGCACCATTCTCAATGCAAATCATTCCCACACCTATGGGAAGAGATAGGCGAACGTTGTGTAGATGATTTGTGTTTGCTGGGTGCCAAGTCCTGAAAGCAGCAGTGAGTGACAGTTTGCACAAACATCCCTGCAGTTTTCGAAATATCCCAAATTTCCCAATTTTGAGGCCTGAGCCAGATTTTGGAACCAAATTCTGGCTCCCTGCACGTATTCGCAGGTTGAAATTACAACTTTTTACACCCAACATATGCGAAGTACTGAAAGCGGCGATTGGTCACATTTGTCCCAAACCACCCTGCAGTTTTCAAAATATCCCAAACATCCCAATTTCGAGGCCTGAGCCTTATTTTGGAGCCAAATTCAGGCTCTCTGCACGTGTTTGCAGTTTGAAATTACGACTTTTTGTACCCAACATATGCCCAGTACTGAAAGCGGCGTTTGGTCATATTTGTCCCAATGCCCCCTGCAATTTTCAAAATATCCCAAACATCCCAATTTCGAGGCCTGGGTCATATTTTGGAGCCAAATTCTGGCTCTCTGCACCTTTTCGCTGTTTGAAATTGCGACTTTTTTATACCCAACATATGCCAAGTACTGAAAGCGGCGTTTTGTCATATTTGTCCCAAACTCACCTGCAGTTTTCAAAATATCACAAACATCCAGATTTCGAGGCCTGGGCCATATTTTAGAGCCAAATTCTGGCTCTATGCACGTATTTGCAGTTTGATATTACGACTTTTTATTCCCAACATATGCCAAGTCCTAAAAGCGGCAGTGAGTCACATTTTGCACAAACTCCCCTGCAGTTTTCGAAATAACCCATATATCCCAATTTCGATGCCTGAGCCATATTTTGAAGCCAAATTCTGTATCTGTGCACGTATTCGCAGATTGAAATTGCGACTTTTTTATATCCAACATATGCCAAGTACTGAAATCGGCATTTGGACACATTTGTCCCAATCCCCCCTGCAATTTCCAAATATCCCAAACATCCCAATTTAGAGGCCTGAGCCATATTTTCGAGCCAAATTCTGGCTCTCTGCACGTATTCGCAGTTTGAAATTACGACTTTTTAAACCCAACATATGCCAAGTACTGAAAGTGGCGTTTGGTCATATTTATCCCAAACTCACCTGCAGTTTTCAAAATATCCCAAACATCCAAATTTCGAGGCCTGGGCCATATTTTGGAGCCAAATTCTGGCTCTCTGCACGTATTCGCAGTTTGAAATTGCGACTTTTTTATACCCAACATATGCCAAGTACTGAAAGCGGCGTTTAATCACATTTGTCCCAAACCTCCCTGCAGTTTTCAAAATATCCCAAATATCCCAATTTAGAGGCCTGAGCCATATTTTGGAGCCAATTCTGGCTCTATGCACGTATTTGCAGTTTGATATTACGACTTTTTAAACCCAACATATGCCGAGTCATGAAAGCGGCAGTGAGTCACATTTTGCGCAAACTCCCTTGCAGTTTTCAAAATATCCCAAATATCCCAATTTCGAGGTATGAGCCATATTTTAGAGCCAAATTCTGGCTCTCTGCACGTATTCGCAGTTTGAAATTACGAATTTTTATACGCAACATATGCCAAGTACGGAAAGCGGCGTTTGGTCACATTTGTCCCAAACCTTCCTGCAGTTTTCAAAATATCCCAAACATCAAAATTTCGAGGCCTGGGCCATATTTTGGGGCCAAATTCTGCCTCTCTGCACGTATTCGCAGTTTGATATTACTACTTTTTATACCCAACATATGACATGTCCTGAAAGAGGTAGGGAGTCACATTTTGCACAAACTCCCCTGCAATTTTCGATATATCCCAAATATCACAGTTTCGAGGCCTGAGCCATATTTTTGAGCCAAATTCTGGCTCTATGCACGTATTCTCAGTTTGAAATTACGACTTTTTATACCCAACATATGCCATGTCCTGAAAGCGGCAGCGAGTGATATTTTGCAGAAACTCCCCAGCAGCTTTCGAAATATGCCAAATAAACCAATTTCGAGGCCTGAGCCATATTTTCGAGCCAAATTCTGGCTCTCTGCACGTATTCGTTGTTTGAAATTACGACTTTTTTATACCCAACATATGCCAAGTACTGAAAGCGGCGTTTGGTCACATTTGTCCCAAACCTCCTTGCAGTTTTCAAAATATCTTAAACATACAAATTTCGAGGCCAGAGCCATATTTTGGAGCCAAATTCTAGCTCTCTGACGTATTCGCAGTTTGAAATTGCGACTTATTATATCCAACATATGCCAAGTACTGAAAGCGGTAATGAGTCACATTTTGCACAAACTCTCTTGCAGTTTTCAAAATATCCCATCATCCCAATTTCAAGGTCTGAGCCATATTTTGGAGCCTAATTCAGGCTCTCTGCACGTATTCGCAGTTTGAAGTTGCGACTTTTTTATACCCAACATATGCCAAATACTGAAAGCGACGTTTGGTCACATTTGTCCCAAACCTCCCTGCAGTTTTCAAAATATCCCAAACATCCCAATTTCGAGGAATGAGCCATATTTTTGAGCCAAAGTCTGGCTCTATGCATGTATTCGCTGATTGATATTACGACTTTTTATACCCAACATATACCAAGACCTGAAAGCGGCAGTGAGTGACATTTTGCACAAACTCCCCTGCAGTTTTCGAAATATCCCAAATATCTGAATTCGAGGCCTGAGCTATATTTTGGAGCCAAATTCAGGCTCTCTGCACGTATTCGCAGTTAGAAATTACGACTTTTTATACCCAACATATGCCAAGTACTGAAAGCGGCGTTTGATCACATTTGTCCCAAACCTCCCTGCAGTTTTCAAAATATCCCAAACATCCCAATTTAGAGGGCTGAGCCATATTTTGGAGCCAAATTCTGGCTCTATGCACGAATTTGCAGTTTGATATTACGACTTTTTATACCCAACATATGCCAAGTACTGAAAGCGGCAATGAGTCACATTTTGCACAATCTCCCCTACAATTTTCAAAATATCCTAAACATCTCAATTTCAAGGCCTGAGGCATATTTTGGAGCCAAATTCAGTCTCTCTGCACCTTTTCGCAGTTTGAAATTACGACTTTTTATACCCAACATATGCCAAGTACTGAAAGCGGCGTTTGGTCACATTTGTCCCAAACCTTCCTGCAGTTTTCAAAATATCCCAAACATCAAAATTTCGAGGCCTAAACCATATTTTGGAGCCAAATTCTGCCTCTCTGCACGTATTCGCAGTTTGATATTACTACTTTTTATACCCAACATATGACATGTCCTGAAAGCGGCAGGGAGTCACATTTTGCACAAACTCCTATTATAGACTGTGGGTTGGTTGGTGTTGTCGTCGTTGATCCTTCTCTACGGACAACCCAACCCGCAACTCGGTAGAGTGCTTATACTAGGAGATCACCCTTGGCGCTTCTGGCTCTTGGAGAGGGGCTCAACGTCACACGTTTAGGGGATGCGGCTCCAACACTTAGCCTCGTTGTCACGTGCACACACCCACTCGAGCCGCTGTGACTCCCCACTCTCTCCTTAGGTGATATGATCTCCTCAATCCCCTTTTTGACTTATTAGTATTACCTTTTACCCTGTCCACGGCAGTGGTTCTTGGTTCTTTCTCTCTCTCTCTCCTTCTTTACTACCTCCTGGGAAGCCTCACTAGGACAAGGGCAAACACCAGCAAATTGTGATACATTTACTGGACAAAGCACATACACAATACATACACACATATAATAATAATGAATCCTATACTCTATAATATCACAATCAGGTTGCACTCCAACACCATCAGAACTCTATTATCAGCTTATCAAGTGGTATCCTATCTCCTGGTTCATCACCTGATACTATCAACCTCCTCGAGTTGATCAAGTCTACATACACTGTTGCACTATCAGCAAGATATATATATATAGAAGACCAGCATTTGAATGCAATAACATATATCAGTATAAATGTTCATTGATACACAACAATGATTAATCGATCACTGTCAGTCCTGGAACGCATACATCTGTAGGTAATCCAGCCTACGACTGTAACTCTAAACTTCAGTTTAAAACACTCCCTGACATAAGAATGCAGTCACTCACCTCTCACTGCGTCTTGCACGCTAATGACAACCAAACACTATCAACTCCCTACAAGTAATCCACCAGAACTTCCCTTCCACCTCTGGAAGTTCACTACCCTAATATCCTTAGGTTCTTCCGGGCTTCACTGCCAGGATCCTCTGCAGCTCCTCCAGGCTGCTATCATGAAGTTTTCTCGAGCAACTAAGGTGCTTCACCCTTCTGCTAGGTTCCTCCACAGCTCTCTTGGCTGCTACACCATGAAGTTTCCTCGAGCAACTATGGTGCTTCTCCACCTCTACAGAAGCATGTGACACTCCTCTTCACTGCTTCTTCTCACAGCTCGAGGTCCTCTGCTCCACTACCTTGGAGTCTCATCAGCTACTTCATCTGCTGGCTTCGAAGTCCTCAGCAACTTCTTCCCCAAAGAACAAACCACAGATTATAAGGTCGAGGGCGCTTCTTCCTTTGACGAGGCTTGGTCAGGGCGCTCCACGGCCCACAATAATGCCTCCGGGCGGCTTAATATTCACTAATTATCGTCCACGACTTGAGACCACACGTCCCCAGCTCGATTCCACAGCTGGTACGTCTGCACACTTCTCTTCTCTTCGAGATATATCACTAGGGGTTCCCTTCTGACGGGAGCTCAACGGAGCGCGGCTTTTCCCCTGCGATGTCTGGCACTCAAGTGAGGTCAAGGTCCTCCGGAAGCGAGCCTCACGCCTCCAGCAAAATGTCCACATCTCCTAGCCAGTCATTTATCTATTTTCTTCTGCATTGCATATATATCAAACTGTTATACATATCCAACCAGCCATTTTACATATGGGTTATCACCTCAAAATTTGCTAGACCTTCTAGTTAGGTCAGGCTTGCTGAATAACTCTCAAGAAGGGAGACTCGTTTCTCCTGCAGGCTGAGATCATAACACTCCCCTGCAATTTTCGAAATATCCCAAATATCACAGTTTCAAGGCCTGAGCCATATTTTGGAGCCAAATTCTGGCTCTATGCACGTATTCGCAGTTTGAAATTACGGCTTTTTTATACCCAACATATGCCATGTCGTGAAAGAGGCAGTGAGTGATATTTTGCAGAAACTCCCCTGCAGCTTTCGAAATATCCCAAATATCCCAATTTCGAGGCCTGAGCCATATTTTCGAGCCAAATTCTGGCTCTCTACACGTATTCGTTGTTTGAAATTACGACTTTTTTATACCCAACATATGCCAAGTACTGAAAGCGGCGTTTGGTCACATTTGTCCCAAACCTCCCTGCAGTTTTCAAAATATCCCAAACATCCCAATTTCGAGGACTGAGCCATATTTTGGAGCCAAATTCTGGCTCTATGCACGTATTCGCAGTTTGAAATTACGAATTTTTATACCCAACATATGCCAAGTCCTGAAAGCGGCAGTCAGTCACATTTTGCGTAAACTCCCCTGCAGCTTTCAAAATATCCCAAATATCCCAATTTCGAGGCCTGAGCCATATTTAAGAGCCATATTCTGGCTCTCTGCACGTATTCGCAGTTTGAAATTGCGACTTATTTTACCCAACATATGCCAAGTACTGAAAGCGGCAATGAGTCACATTTTGCACAAACTCCCCTGCAGCTTTCAAAATATCCCAAACATCTCAAATTCAAGGCCTGAGGCATATTTTGGAGCCAAATTCAGGCTCTCTGCACCTTTCGCAGTTTGAAATTACGACTTTTTATACCAAACATATGCCAAGTACTGAAAGCGGCGTTTGGTCACATTTGTCCCAAACTTTCCTGCAGTTTTCAAAATATACAAAACATCAAAATTTCGAGGCCTGAGCCATATTTTGGAGCCAAATTCTGCCTCTCTGCACGTATTCGCAGTTTGATATTACTACTTTTTATACCCAACATATGACATGTCATGAAAGTGGCAGGGAGTCACATTTTGCACAAACTCCCCTGCAATTTTCGAAATATCCCAAATATCACAGTTTCGAGGCCTGAGTCATATTTTCGAGCCAAATTCTGGCTCTCTGCACGTATTCGTTGTTTGAAATTACGACTTTTTTATACCCAACATATGCCAAGTACTGAAAGCGGCGTTTGGTCACATTTGTCCCAAACCTCCCTGCAGTTTTAAAAAGATCCCAAACATACAAATTTCGAGGCCTGAGCCATATTTTGGAGCTAAATTCTAGCTCTCTGATGTATTCGCAGTTTGAAATTGCGACTTATTATACCCAACATATGCCAAGTCCTGAAAGCGGCAGTGAGTCACATTTTGCACAAACTCCCCTGCAGTTTTCAAAGTATCCCAAACATCCCAATTTCGAGGACTGAGCCATATTTTTGAGCCAAATTCTGGCTCTATGCACGTATTCGCAGATTGATATTACGACTTTTTATACCCAACATATACCAAGCCCTGAAAGCGGCAGTGAGTGACATTTAACACAAACTCCCTTTCAGTTTTCGAAATATCCCAAATATCCCAATTTCGAGGCCTGAGCCATATATTGGAGCCCAATTCTGGCTCTCTGCACATATTCACAGTTTGAAATTACGACTTTTTTATACCCAACATATGCCAAGTAATGAAAGCGGCGTTTGGTCACATTTGTCCCAATACTCCCTGCAATTTTTTAAATATCCCAAACATCCCAATTTCGAGGCCTCAGCCATATTTTGTAGCCAAATTCTGGCTCTATGCACGTATTCGCAGTTTGAAATTACGACTTTTTATACCCAACATATGCCAAGTCCTGAAAGCGGCAGTGAGTGACATTTTGAACAAACTCCTCTGCAGTTTTCGAAATATCCCAAATATCTCAATTTCGAGGCTTGAACCATATTTTGGAGCCAAATTCAGGCTCTCTGCACGTATTCGCAGTTAGAAATTCCGACTTTTTACACCCAACTTATGCCAAGTACTGAAAGCGGCGTTTAATCACATTTGTCCCAAACCTCCCTGCAGTTTTCAAAATATCCGAAACATCCCAATTTAGAGACCTGAGCCATATTTTGGACCCAAATTCTGGCTCTATGCACGTATTTGCAGTTTGATATTACGACTTTTTATACCCAACATATGCCAAGTCCTGAAAGCGGCACTGAGTCACATTTTGCGCAAACTCCCCTGCAGTTTTCAAAATATCCCAAATATCCCAATTTCGAGGCCTGAGCCATATTTTAGAGCCAAATTCTGGCACTCTGCACGTATTCGCAGTTTTAAATTGCGACTTATTAAACGCAACATATGCCAAGTACTGAAAGCGGCAATGAGTCACATTTTGCACAAACTCCCCTGCAGTTTTCAAAATATCCCAAACATCTCAATTTCAAGGCCTGAGCCATATTTTTGAGCCAAATTAAGGCTCTCTGCACCTATTCGCAGTTTGAAATTACGACTTTTTATACCCAATATATGCCAAGTACTGAAAGCGGCATGTGGTCACATTTGTCCCAAACCTTCCTGCAGTTTTCAAAATTTTCTAAACATCAAAATTTCGAGGCCTGAGCCATATTTTGGAGCCAAATTCTGCCTCTTCGCACGTATTCGCATTTTGATATTACTACTTTTTATACCCAACATATGCCATGTCCTGAAAGCGGCAGGGAGTCACATTTTGCACAAACTCCCCTGCAATTTTTGAAATATCCCAAATATCCCAGTTTCGAGGCCTGAGCCATATTTTGGAGCCAAATTCTGGCTCTATGTACGTATTCGCAGCTTGAAATTACGAATTTTTATACCCAACATATGCCAAGTCCTGAAAGCGGCGTTTGGTGACATTTGTCCCAATCCCCCCAGCAATTTTCAAAATATCCCAAACATCCCAATTTCTAGGCCTGAGCCATATTTTAGAGCCAAATTCTGCCTCTCTGCACGTATTCGTAGTTTGAAATTACGACTTTTCATACTCAACATATGCCAAGTACTGAAAGCGGCGTTTGGTCACATTTGTCCCAAACCTCCCTGCAGTTTTCAAAATATCCCAAACATCCCAATTTCGAAGCCTTAGCCATATTTTGGAGCCAAATTCAGGCTCTCTGCACGTATTCGCAGGTTGAAAATACGACTTTTTATACCCAACATATGCCAAGTACTGAAAGTGGCGATTGGTCATATTTGTCCCAAACTACCCTGCAGTTTTCAAAATATCCCAAACATCCCAATTTCGAGGCCTGAGCCATATTTAGGAGCCAAATTCTGGCTCTCTGCACGTATTCGCAGTTTGAAATTGCAACTTATTATACCCAACATATGCCAAGTACTGAAAGCGGCAATGAGTCACATTTTGCACAAACTCCCCTGCAGTTTTCAAAATATCGCTAAAATCCTAATTTCAAGGCCTGAGCCATATTTTGGAGCAAAATTCAAGCTCTCTGCACGTATTCGCAGTGTGAAATTACGAATTTTTATACCCAACATATGCCAACTACTGAAAGCAGCGTTTGGTCACATATGGCCAAACCTCCTTGCAGTTTTCAAAATATCCCAAACATCCCAATTTCGAGGCCTGAGCCAAACTTTGGAGCCAAATTCTGGTTCTCTGCACGTATTCGCAGTTTGAAATTGTGACTTTTTTAAACCCAACATATGCCAAGTACTGAAAGCAGCGTTTGGTCACATTTGTCCCAAACCTCCCTGCAGTTTTAAAATGATCCCAAACATACAAATTTCGAGGCCTGGGCCATATTTTGGAGCTAAATTCTAGCTCTCTGACGTATTCGCAGTTTGAAATTGCGCTTATTATACCCAACATATGCCAAGTCCTGAAAGCGGCAGTGAGTCACATTTTGCACAAACTCCCCTGCAGTTTTCAAAGTATCCCAAACATCCCAACTTCGAGGCCTGACCCTTATTTTGGAGCCCAATTCTGGCTCTCTGCACGTATTCGCAGTTTGAAATTGCGACTTTTTTATACCCAACATATGCCAAATACTGAATGCGGCATTTGGTCACATTTGTTCCAAACCTCCCTGCAGTTTTCAAAATATCCCAAACATCCCAATTTCGAGGACTGAGCCATATTTTTGAGCCAAATTCTGGCTCTATGCACGTATTCGCAGATTGATATTACGACTTTTTATACCCAACATATACCAAGACCTGAAAGCGGCAGTGAGTGACATTTAACACAAACTCCCTTTCAGTTTTCGAAATATCCCAAATATCCCAATTTCGAGGCCTGAGCCATATATTGGAGCCCAATTCTGGCTCTCTGCACATATACACAGTTTGAAATTACGACTTTTTTATACCCAACATATGCCAAGTAATGAAAGCGGCGTTTGGTCACATTTGTCCCAATACTCCCTGCAATTTTTTAAATATCCCAAACATCCCAATTTCGAGGCCTCAGCCATATTTTGTAGCCAAATTCTGGCTCTATGCACGTATTCGCAGTTTGAAATTGTGACTTTTTTAAACCCAACATATGCCAAGTACTGAAAGCAGCGTTTGGTCATATTTGTCCCAAACTCACCTGCAGTTTTCAAAATATCCCAAACATCCCAATTTCGAGGCCTGACCCATATTTTGGAGCCAAATTCTGGCTCTCTGCACGTATTCGCAGTTTGAAATTGCGACTTTTTTATACCCAACATATGCCAAGTACTGAAAGCAACGATTGGTCACATTTGTCCCAAATCGCCCTGCAGTTGTCAAAATATCCCAAACATCCCAATTTTTATGCCTGAGCCATATTTTGGAGTCAAATTCTGGCTCTATGCACGTATTCGCAGATTGATATTACGACTTTTTATACCCAACATATGCCATGTCCTGAAAGCGGCAGGGAGTCATATTTTGAACAAACTCCACTGCAGTTTTCGAAATATCCTAAATATCCTAGTTTCGAGGCCTGAGCCATATTTTGGAGCCAAATTCTGGGTCTCTGCACGTATTCGCAGTTTGAAATTGCAACTTTTTTATACCCAACATATGCCAAGTACTTAAAGTGGCGTTTGGACACATTTGTCCCAATCCCCCCTGCAATTTTCAAATATCCCAAACATCCCAATTTCGAGGCCTGAGCCATATTTTGGAGCCAAATTCTGGCTCTATGCACGTATTCGCAGTGTGATATTACGACTTTTTATACCCAACATATGCCAAGTCCTGAAAGCTGCAATGAGTCACATTTTGCACAAACTCACCTGCAGTTTTCAAAATATCCCAAACATCCCAATTTCGAGACCTGAGCCATATTTTAGAGCCAAATTCTGGCTCTCTGCACGTATTCGCAGTTTGAAATTGCGGTTTATTATACCCAACATATGCCCAGTACTGAAAGGGGCAATGAGTCACTTTTTGCACAAACTCCCCTGCAGTTTTCAAAATATCCCAAACATCTCAATTTCAAGGCCTGAGCCATATTTTGGAGCCAAATTCAGGCTCTCTGCACCTATTCGCAGTTTGAAATTACAACTTTTTTATACCCAACATATGCCAAGTACTGAAAGCGGCGTTTGGTCATATTTGTCACAATGTCCCCTGCAATTTTCAAAATATCCTAAACATCCCAATTTCGAGGCCTGAGCCATATTTTGGAGCCAAATTCTGGCTCTATGCACGTATTCGCAGTTTGATATTACGACTTTTTATACCCAACATATGCCAAGTCCTGAAAGCGGCAGTGAGTCACATTTTGCACAAACTCACCTGCAGTTTTCAAAATATCCCAAACATCCCAATTTTGAGGCCCGACCCATATTTTAAAGCCAAATTCTGGCTCTCTGCACATATTCGTAGTTTGAAATTACGACTTTTCATACTCAACATATGCCAAGTACTGAAAGCGGCGTTTGGTCACATTTGTCCCAAACCTCCCTGCAGTTTTCAAAATATCCCAAACATCCCAATTTCGAGGCCTTAGCCATATTTTGGAGCCAAATTCAGGCTCTCTGCACGTATTCGCAGGTTGAAATTACGAATTTTTATACCCAACATATGCCAAGTAAAGAAAGTGGCGTTTGGTCATATTTGTCCCAAACTCCCCTGCCATTTTCAAAATATCCCAAACATCCCAATTTCGAGGCCTGAGCCATATTTTGGAGCCAAATTCTGTCTCTCTGCACTTATTCGCAGTTTGAAATTGCAACTTATTATACCCAACATATGCCAAGTACTGAAAGCGGCAATGAGTCACATTTTGCACAAACTCCCCTGCAGTTTTCAAAATATCGCTAAAATCCTAATTTCAAGGCCTAAGCCATATTTTGGAGCAAAATTCAAGCTCTCTGCACGTATTCGCAGTGTGAAATTACGAATTTTTATACCCAACATATGCCAACTACTGAAAGCAGCGTTTGGTCACATTTGGCCAAACCTCCTTGCAGTTTTCAAAATATCCCAAACATCCCAATTTCGAGGCCTGAGCCATACTTTGGAGCCAAATTCTGGTTCTCTGCACGTATTCGCAGTTTGAAATTGTGACTTTTTTAAACCCAACATATGCCAAGTACTGAAAGCAGCGTTTGGTCATATTTGTCCCAAACTCACCTGCAGTTTTCAAAATATCCCAAACATCCCAATTTCGAGGCCTGACCCATATTTTGGAGCCAAATTCTGGCTCTCTGCACGTATTCGCAGTTTGAAATTGCGACTTTTTTATACCCAACATATGCCAAGTACTGAAAGCGGCGATTGGTCATATTTGTCCCAAATCTCCCTGCAGTTGTCAAAATATCCCAAATATCCCAATTTTTATGCCTGAGCCATATTTTGGAGTCAAATTCTGGCTCTATGCACGTATTCGCAGATTGATATTACGACTTTTTATACCCAACATATGCCATGTCCTGAAAGCGGCAGGGAGTCATATTTTGAACAAACTCCACTGCAGTTTTCGAAATATCCTAAATATCCCAGTTTCGAGGCTGAGCCATATTTTGGAGCCAAATTCTGGCTCTCTGCACGTATTCGCAGTTTGAAATTGCAACTTTTTTACACCCAACATATGCCAAGTACTGAAAGCGGCGTTTGGACACATTTGTCCCAATCCCCCCTGCAATTTTCAAATATCCCAAACATCCCAATTTCGAGGCCTGAGCCATATTTTCGAGCCAAATTCTGGCTCTCTGCACGGATTCGCAGTTTGAAATTAAAACTTTTTAAACCCAACAAATGCCAAGTACTGAAAGCGGCGTTTGGTCATATTTATCCCAAACCTTCCTGCAGTTTTCAAAATATCCCAAACATCAAAATTTCGAGGCCTGAGCCATATTTTGGAGCCAAATTCTGCCTCTCTGCACGTATTCGCAGTTTGATATTACGACTTTTTAAACCCAACATATGCCAAGTCCTGAAAACGGCAGTGAGTCACATTTTGCGCAAACTCCCCTGCAGTTTTCAAATTATCCCAAATATCCCAATTTCGAGGTTTGAGCCATGTTTTAGAGCCAAATTCTGGCTCTCTGCACATATTCGCAGTTTATAATTACGACTTTTTATACCCAATATATGCCAAGTACTGAAAGCGGCCTTTGGTCATATTTATCACAATGTCCCCTGCAATTTTCAAAATATCCCAAACATCCCAATTTCGAGGCCTGAGCCATATTTTGGAGCCAAATTCTGGCTCTATGCACGTATTCGCAGTTTGATATTACGACTTTTTATACCCAACATATGCCAAGTCCTGAAAGCGGCAGTGAGTCACATTTTGCACAAACTCACCTGCAGTTTTCAAAATATCCCAAACATCCCAATTTTGAGGCCTGACCCATATTTTGGAGCCAAATTCTCGCTCTCTGCACGTATTTGCAGGTTGAAATTATGACTTTTTATACCCAACATATGCCAAGTACTGAAAGTGGCGTTTGGTCATATTTGTCCCAAACTCCCCTGCAGTTTTCAAAATATCCCAAACATCCCAATTTCGAGGCCTGAGCCATATTTTGGAGGCAAATTCTGGCTCTCTGCACATATTCGCAGTTTGAAATTGCAACTTATTATACCCAACATATGCCAAGTACTGAAAGCGGCAATGAGTCACATTTTGCACAAACTCCCCTGCAGTTTTCAAAATATCGCCAAAATCCTAATTTCAAGGCCTGAGCCATATTTTGGAGCAAAATTCAAGCTCTCTGCACGTATTCGCAGTGTGAAATTACGCATTTTTATACCCAACATATGCCAACTACTGAAAGCAGCGTTTGGTCACATTTGGCCAAACCTCCTTGCAGTTTTCAAAATATCCCAAACATCCCAATTTCGAGGCCTGAGCCATACTTTGGAGCCAAATTCTGGTTCTCTGCACGTATTCGCAGTTTGAAATTGTGACTTTTTTAAACCCAACATATGCCAAGTACTGAAAGCAGCGTTTGGTCATATTTGTCCCAAACTCACCTGCAGTTTTCAAAATATCCCAAACATCCCAATTTCGAGGCCTGACCCATATTTTGGAGGCAAATTCTGGCTCTCTGCACGTATTCGCAGTTTGAAATTGCGACTTTTTTATACCCAACATATGCCAAGTACTGAAAGCGGCGATTGGTCATATTTGTCCCAAATCTCCCTGCAGTTGTCAAAATATCCCAAATATCCCAATTTTTATGCCTGAGCCATATTTTGGAGTCAAATTCTGGCTCTATGCACGTATTCGCAGATTGATATTACGACTTTTTATACCCAACATATGCCATGTCCTGAAAGCGGCAGGGAGTCATATTTTGAACAAACTCCACTGCAGTTTTCGAAATATCCTAAATATCCCAGTTTCGAGGCCTGAGCCATATTTTGGAGCCAAATTCTGGCTCTCTGCACGTATTCGCAGTTTGAAATTGCAACTTTTTTACACCCAACATATGCCAAGTACTGAAAGCGGCGTTTGGACACATTTGTCCCAATCCCCCCTGCAATTTTCAAATATCCCAAACATCCCAATTTCGAGGCCTGAGCCATATTTTCGAGCCAAATTCTGGCTCTCTGCACGTATTCGCAGTTTGAAATTAAAACTTTTTAAACCCAACAAATGCCAAGTACTGAAAGCGGCGTTTGGTCACATTTATCCCAAACCTTCCTGCAGTTTTCAAAATATCCCAAACATCAAAATTTCGAGGCCTGAGCCATATTTTGGAGCCAAATTCTGCCTCTCTGCACGTATTCGCAGTTTGATATTACGACTTTTTAAACCCAACATATGCCAAGTCCTGAAAACGGCAGTGAGTCACATTTTGCGAAAACTCCCCTGCAGTTTTCAAAATATCCCAAATATCCCAATTTCGAGGTTCGAGCCATGTTTTAGAGCCAAATTCTGGCTCTCTGCACATATTCGCAGTTTATAATTACGACTTTTAATACCCAATATATGCCAAGTACTGAAAGCGGCCTTTGGTCATATTTGTCACAATGTCCCCTGCAATTTTCAAAATATCCCAAACATCCCAATTTCGAGGCCTGAGCCATATTTTGGAGCCAAATTCTGGCTCTATGCACGTATTCGCAGTTTGATATTACGACTTTTTATACCCAACATATGCCAAGTCCTGAAAGCGGCAGTGAGTCACATTTTGCACAAACTCACCTGCAGTGTTCAAAATATCCCAAACATCCCAATTTTGAGGCCTGACCCATATTTTGGAGCCAAATTCTCGCTCTCTGCACGTATTTGCAGGTTGAAATTATGACTTTTTATACCCAACATATGCCACGTACTGAAAGTGGCGTTTGGTCATATTTGTCCCAAACTCCCCTGCAGTTTTCAAAATATCCCAAACATCCCAATTTCGAGGCCTGAGCCATATTTTGGAGCCAAATTCTGGCTCTCTGCACGTATTCGCAGTTTGAAATTGCAACTTATTATACCCAACATATGCCAAGTACTGAAAGCGGCAATGAGTCACATTTTGCACAAACTCCCCTGCAGTTTTCAAAATATCGCTAAAATCCTAATTTCAAGGCCTGAGCCATATTTTGGAGCAAAATTCAAGCTCTCTGCACGTATTCGCAGTGTGAAATTACGAATTTTTATACCCAACATATGCCAACTACTGAAAGCAGCGTTTGGTCACATTTGGCCAAACCTCCTTGCAGTTTTCAAAATATCCCAAACATCCCAATTTCGAGGCCTGAGCCATACTTTGGAGCCAAATTCTGGTTCTCTGCACGTATTCGCAGTTTGAAATTGTGACTTTTTTAAACCCAACATATGCCAAGTACTGAAAGCAGCGTTTGGTCATATTTGTCCCAAACTCACCTGCAGTTTTCAAAATATCCCAAACATCCCAATTTCGAGGCCTGACCCATATTTTGGAGCCAAATTCTGGCTCTCTGCACGTATTTGCAGTTTGAAATTGCGACTTTTTTATACCCAACATATGCCAAGTACTGAAAGCGGCGTTTGGACACATTTGTCCTAATCCCCCCTGCAATTTTCAAATATCCCAAACATCCCAATTTCGAGGCCTGAGCCATATTTTCGAGCCAAATTCTGGCTCTCTTCACGTATTCGCAGTTTGAAATTACGACTTTTTAAACCCAACAAATGCCAAGTACTGAAAGCGGCGTTTGGTCATAT
>NW_027189141.1:3598927-3628927 GCF_040958095.1 Procambarus clarkii
AAATAGCATTAAAATATTTTCCTTCTTAACTATTACAAAAAACAACGAATTTGAGTAACTTTTGCTTTTGTTTTATTTGTACCTTAAACATAACACTGAACAATCAATTATGTGCCACCCCACCTTCCTTCATCCGCAAAAAAACTAATCCAAAGACATATGTACAAGGCTAAAAAAATTCAGCAACACTTACCATACTCAGGCTAAAAGAATTAAGCAACACTTACCATACTCTTTTTATATTCACTGTTAACTTTTAGCTCGTGTGACAGACTTTCCACCTGCTCAACAGTTTCAAGTGGGGATGGAAGAATGTCTTCCAGGATTGGTATATCTCCATGTGTTTTTGACATATGGGTTTCCGTCATTTTGACAATATTCAGGATATCCCCTGATAAAAATGTCAATTTTGATAATTCCTTATTATGTATTCCATTTTTTCTGTTACTGCAAAAAAAAAAAAAAGGCTTACTAGAACAAGCATTTAGTGTTGCATATATATGATATATGTATTGATCCTTAGTGGATCCTATTTTAGTGACAAACACATTGGTGTCAGGTCACTGTCAAATGGGCTACTGTCATGTAGCCTTCAATTATGTAACCTCTCCCATTCTATGATAGGGGTGACACAGGGCAGCATCCTTAGACCCCCTCCTTTGTTATATACATCAATGATCTGCTTTATGTCTCTAACATGATTAAACCTGTATTGTTTGATGATACTACCATCATCTACTTAGTGCTTTACAAGAATGTAAAATTTCAAGTCTGTACTCTCCCTCAATGTATTTTCTTGCATGTATAACAAAAAATAAAGAATCAACACATAATAAATCGGTACTTACTAGATTTTTCGAAAGGAGAGCTTTCAGTTCTGTCTTATCTTGGAGTTGAGGGGAAGGTTTTGTACTCGGCCTGTAGATAGACTTGCTGGTCCCACAAGATTCTGTCAGGGGTGGAAACGTATTAGCATTGTATAGAAAATATTTACAAAATAGTTTTAAATACATAAAACTACAAATAGAAATTATTGAATTATTACATTAGCTTATAGTTTTATGAATGCATTAAAAAATTTTGTTTCACACAATGGAGCGACACCATTTAAAGTGTTTCCATCACCTGAAGGCTGGTAAAAATATATTACATTAAAATCATACACAAGTATGTTACTATCTGTGTATGTAAATGTTTCTCCAGTTACTTAGAGCTTACCAGTTCTGCCTTGTCTAGGAGTTTGAGGGGAAGGTATTTTACTGGGCCTGTAGATAGACTTGCTGGTCCCACAAGATTCTGTCAGGGGTGGAAGCGTATTAGCATTGTATAGAAAATATTTACAAATAGTTTTAAATACATAAAACTACAAATAGTAATCATTGAATTATTACATTAGCTTATAGCTTTTATGAATGCATTAAAAATTTTGTTTCACACAATGGAGCGACACCATTTAAAGTGTTTCCATCACCCTGAAGGCTGGTAAAATATATTACATTAAAATCAAACACAAGTACGTTACTGGGTATGTAAATGTTTCAACAGTTACTTAAAGCTTACCAGTTCTGTCTTGTCTAGGAGTTTGAGGGGAAGGTATTTTACTGGGCCTGTAGATAGACTTGCTGCTCCCACAAGATTCTGTTAGGGGTGGAAGTGTATTAGCATTGTATAGAAAATATGTACACAATAGTTTTAAATACATAAAACTACAAATAGTAATTATTGAATTATTACATTAGCTTATAGCTATTATGAATGCATTAAAAAATTTTGTTTCACACAATGGAGCGACACCATTTAAAGTGTTTCCATCACCCTGAAGGCCGGTAAAAATATATTACATTAAAATCATACACAAGTACGTTACTATCTGTGTATGTAAATGTTTCTCCAGTTACTTAAAGCTTACCAGTTCTGTCTTGTCTAGGAGTTTGAGGGGAAGGTTTTGTACTCGGCCTGTAGATAGACTTGCTGGTCCCACAAGATTCTGTCAGGGGTGGAAGCGTATTAGCATTGTATAGAAAATATTTACAAAATAGCTAAATTAGCTAAATATTAGCTAAATAGCTAATTAAAGCTAATTGTGTAGGACACCTGGAGATATGGTGCCCATATCTAAAGAATCACATCAACTGGTAAAGGTATAGACTTGCCAATAAGTGGCTCCCAGGTTAGAGGCATAAAATGCCAAAACTAGATGGTAGAATAAAAAGAAGATATTGTAAAAGGTAACCAAACAAAGATGCCACAGAAATATTAGAAAATTAACTTTCGCAAGCTGCGTGGTAGACATGGTTGGAACAAGTTAGGTGAGAGGGTGGTGGAGGCCAAAACCATAATCATAATCATCTGTATCAAACCTTATTACAGGTAAAACCAGTAGGCAGTCTACTGTATTTTATCAAACCCTTATTAGAATAATAGATCTCGTAATAATTTTGCAAAAATAGTGGCATTTACTATTTTTAAAAGATTATTAAAAAATTTACAGATATGGTGCATTCGGAAGACAAACCCAATTTTTCACTTTTGACAATTGAGCACCTGCTACATCCAGATTCTAGGGAGGAAAGGAAGGACGATCTTACTGGATCCCATAGCCTCTCCGAGGCACAAACCAGGCTTTTACACAACCCCCCCCCCTGCACCCGAGCTTTTTAAAATAGTAAATGCCACTATTTTTGCAAAATTATTACGAGATCTATTATTCTAATAAGGGTTTGATAAAATACAAACCCTGGGGCCATAGAACGGCTATTTAATCCCCTTGAACGGACCTGTGCATGGGCCACTGAGGCATTGAAAAAAAAACATAGACCGGCTTGGGAAAAAAGCAAAATAGCCGGTCTATGGCCCGGCTGATGGCTGTGCATGGATGGCTAATGGCTAATGGCTGTTAGTTATGGAGCTAGGTTAGACTATGTATGTTTAAATCTCTGATTTAAACAGAGCCAGTGTTCAGTCAAACAACTGAATTTATCAAATCTTATCCTTGTATAATATACAAGCTGATGTGAGATCCCTGTCTACAGGTGGACTGGAACTATTTTCCAGCAGGCAGTCTACTGTATTTTATCAAACCCTTATTAGAATAATAGATCTCGTAATAATTTTGCAAAAATAGTGGCATTTACTATTTTTAAAAGATTATTAGAAAATTTACAGATATGGTGCATTCGGAAGACAAACCCAATTTTTCACTTTTGACAATTGAGCACCTGCTACATCCAGATTCTAGGGAGGAAAGGAAGGACGATCTTACTGGATCCCATAGCCTCTCTGAGGCACAAACCAGGCTTTTACACAATCCCCCCCCCCCCTGCACCCGAGCTTTTTAAAATAGTAAATGCCACTATTTTTGCAAAATTATTACGAGATCTATTATTCTAATAAGGGTTTGATAAAATACAAACCCTGGGGCCATAGAACGGCTATTTAATCCCCTTGAACGGACCTGTGCATGGGCCACTGAGGCATCGAAAAAAAACATAGACCGGCTTGGGAAAAAAGCAAAATAGCCGGTCTATGGCCCGGCTGATGGCTGTGCATGGATGGCTAATGGCTGTTAGTTATGGAGCTAGGTTAGACTATGTATGTTTAAATCTCTAATTTAAACAGAGCCGGCTAATGGCAGTTAGTTATGGAGCTAGGTTAGACTATGTATGTTTAAATCTCTGATTTAAACAGAGCCAGTGTTCAGTCAAATAACTGAATTTATCAAATCTTATCCTTGTATAATATACAAGCTGATGTGAGATCCCTGTCTACAGGTGGACTGGAACTATTATCAACTAATCCATACATCCCACCTGTCCCTTACAGCCCACAATCTATCATTAGGAAAACCATGTGAGAAATCTTTAAGGAATTCTGATAAAGAAAGAGATCTAGGGGTGGTTCTAAATAGAAAACTATCACCTGAGGACCACATAAAGAACATTGTGTGAGGAGCCTATGCTATGCATTCCAACTTCAACAGCATGTTGTGGGGTGCCCATATTGTGTGCCATCACATGTAAACCAACCAAGCCCACAAATACGTCAACATGGACCAGCATTACACCGTCTAACATACTCTGTCAGATGTAACAACTAAATTTGTGAATTCAAGACCTAATCTATTGCATAACACAGTGTTAGTACGAGAAAAACATTACTTACATTCAAAGCCGTGTTTTAAAATGGCGCGGACCTTGGTCTACTGACGCTCCACACTGTGTGTTCGTTTGCGTATGATGAACGTGTGACAATTTACTACAACAATTATTTAATTATTCTTATTCTTTATTTTACTATTTTTAGGGTACATGAAATTTCCAACTTATTTGCACACAATAATATAATTGCATTGTCATAACCTTTATATATTACGGAAAATACGATGACATGAACGAAGTCAAAGTAGGGTTGAAGTCAAAGTCATTCGCCGAACGTATTAGTCATTTTTTTTCTCCCAAACGATAGGGGATAACAAATCCACAGAGCATATAAGTGTAGAGTAAAGTCAATTTTATTCAGGAAAGTACATACATAGTTGATTTACAAACATAATGTTGGATTTATAGATAGAGCTAGTGCATACAATACCTAAAGCCAATATAGTAGGCATATAGCATTTCAGGCAACCGGGCAGTATATATGGACCCCTTACTCAAATCTCTGAATATGTTAGATATTAAGTCCCTGCACATACTCTCATGTGTATTTTATATATATAAAACGCTGCACTGTAATGTCAATCCTGACCCTAAAAGCTTCTTAGAAGGTTGTAACAGATCCCATGAGCACCACACCAGAAACAAATACCTGTAGGTGTGTACTGGTGCCTTATAGTGTGTACTCGTACCTTATGGTGTGTACTGGGGCCTTATGGTGTATACTGGTGCTTTATGGTGTGTACTGGTGCCTTATGGTGTGTTCTAGTGCCTTATGGTGCGTACTGGTGCCGTATGGAGTGTACTGGTGCCTTATGGTGTGTACTTGTACCTTATTGTGTATACTGGTGCCTTATGGTGTGTACTGGTTCCTTTTGGTGTGTACTGGGGCTTTATTGTGTGTACTGGTGCTTTATGGTGTGTACTGGTGCCTTATGGTGTGTTCTGGTGCCGTATGGTGCCTTATGGTGTGTACTGGTGTCTTATGGTGTGTACTGGTGCCTTATGGTGTGTACTGGTGCCTTATAGTGTGTACTGGTGCTTTTTGGTGTGTACTGGTGCCTTATGGTGTGTACTGGTGCCTTATGGTGTGTAATGGTGCCTTATGGTGTGTACTGGTGCCTTATGGTATATACTGGTGCCTTATAGTGTGTACTGGTTCCTTATGGTGTGTACTGGTGCCTTATGGTGTGTACTGGTGCCGTATGGTGTGTACTGGTGCCTTATGGTGTGTACTGGTGCCTTATGGTGTGTACTGGTGCCTTATGGTGTGTACTGGTGCCTTATGGTGTGTTCTGGTGCCTTATGGTGTGTGTTCTGGTGCCTTATGGCGTGTACTGGTGCCTTATAGTGTGTACTGGTACCTTATTGTGTGTACTGGTGCATTATGGTGTGTATACTGCACACTTTAGTGTGACCGGCACTAGCTGGAAAAACAAGCGAGTTGTGCGCGCGGCGTTCTGGGCGCTCAAGCGTAAACACAAAAAAAGTTTATAATCTTTTCACGCTCCTAACCTCAATTCTCGAGCTACGTTTTTCATTTTGTTATCAATGCGTTGGCAATAAAATTCTCTACAAGATCATATGCATAAAATGTCACCGAAGCATTTGGTATCCCACCACGAAGTAAATAAACACGAAGATGACTCGCCGTGACACCCAAACAGGAAGTAAATGTTCATACTCTTTCGTTTGTTGCCAGCCTCACAGTCATCCTACAGCGCTCATTTTGATATCACTGAACTCACAATAAAATTCCCCACCCAGACATATGCCTATCAATGTCTAATTATGGTATCGGGTGACCCGCACGAGTGTGGGAACTGGGCGAAGCATTAGCCGTGATTTCAGCAGGGACGACACTGGTGTGATGCAGGGCTTTGAATGTTTATACTTATTTCACTGTCCTGACATTATTTCTGGAGCTACGTATTTCATTTTTATAGCAATGGGTTCGCAATAGAAAGTTCTATAAGAACATGGGTAGAGTTGGCCAACACAGCGTCAAATAAATTTGCGGCGAATAAAATCTTACGCGTGTTTGTACCCGTGAGCGTCAAAAGTTTTTACTTTGCTCATGTTTTTCAAGTTTATACTTGTTTCACACCGTTTTTTTTGTATAGTGTTCGGAATAAAATTCCCTACACAGACATATGCATATCAAATACAATTCCTTGGAATTCACAGCTGTAGAGATGACGGAAAACACACAACCGGAACCCGCTCTTGACATTCCAACTCACACCCGCAACACCCACAAAAAAAGTTTCTCTTGTTTCATGTATACTTACTTTAGTTTTCGTGCTACAGTTCTCATTTAGGTATCAAAATATTCCTAAGAAAATAGACTACAATACTGAAACAATCTAAGACAATTATGTGTTCTTACCAAAGCAAAGACGATTGTAGTAAAATAAGTTGAGTATTTTATCTCCACTCCACCTCCTTCAGGTACTGATTCCTGAAGTTGCTCAACAGATGTTCCTAGGTGGAGTGAAGCTGATGTAGGTGGTTATTTCTTGTCCACCCAATACACCCTTTTCCTGTGATAAGTGGTGTAACAAGGTATGACGCAAAGTGGAACATCGCATGTCTTGCACGCTATACCAGTTTCCTTCCTGATACCCGACTTTGAACACACTTCACACCTGCGACGTTTGGGGATTTTTACCAGCTCATGTTTCAATTTATAGTTCAGGCGAGTCTCTGCTATAACAACACGTCGCTGTTGTCTCTGGGTTGGCAATAAACTACTGTCTGAATCGTCGCTCTCACTATTGTTTTCAAACACTAATGTGGAATATGAATTATCTTCATCAGATTCAGCTTCAGTACTAGGTGTAGACGTGAAGAGAGGGCGCCTCACACCCGACGGGCCAGGTGTTGACGGGTCAGCAGCAGGATACACAGGAACAGTGTCATGATTTATGTCTGGAGCATGAACTAGATGTGGAGATGGTGTAGTTGTTGCAGGCCACTCTGCCTTGTCAAATTTCAATAAAGACCAAATAGCAACTTCATGGAACTAGAGCAGAGTTAGTTTCCTTCGATCATCTGTGTTGGCCTTGTACAATGCATAAGCGTTTTGCAATGCCATTTGCAAGAAATAAAATGTTATTTTCTTGGTCCACTTGTGACATTTCCTGGCGAAATGGTAATACTTTGCCATTTGATCAAAGTGGTCAACACCCTTCATGAACTTATTGTAGTCAACAATTGCCTGTGGTTTGTTCACCACAACCTGCTGTAGTCTTACTGTTCCATCTGCCCTGCGAACTCGTTTTCTTTTCTGAACTTTCTTTGTGTCTGCATTGTGTAGGTTGGGCGAGGGGAGAGCCGAGGGGAGAGAGATCCGATTGCTCCACGTGACAACAAAACAATGGGCCTGTCACGTGACCCAGTAGGCCGACGTGACTTGCGGCCTACCCGAGAGAACAAGAATTTCATGGCGCGGAGTTTGAAACAAACCCCAAGTAAATCGGATTTAAACTGGATTTTTTACAAATATTTTAAACCGCACCGTAAATTTACGTCGTGATCCGACAAGCGGTTAGGGAAAACGCCCGTAATTCCAAGTCGAAAATCCAGGAAAGTGTTAATTTAGAACCTGTACTTGAGGTCGATCTCGAACCCATTGTTGATGTGATGACTTATATTGAATTTTGTAACTAGCTCATCAAGATTGTAACTTGCTTAGCTAAATGAATTGTGGGGTTCAGTCCCTGAGCCCATTATGTGCCTCTGTAACCCTTTCCACAACCGCCCACAAGATGGGTATGGGGTGCATAATGGGGTGGGGTGTCTTGGCCAAACGTGCCACATCAAAACCACAAGTTGACATTGAATGTGAATTAACAATGAGACAAGTAAGATTTATACTAATACATTTATACTAACTCTGTTGAGCGTTGACCATTTATACATCAAATCTGTTGATGTGAGCACTTTAGTTTAGTCTGCCGTTTAAAGAAAAAAAGAGCATATCAATGGTATATCACAGAAAACGAGTTTATCATAAACTCATGTATTTGTCTTATCATATTGAACTGCATTCATATTTTTAATATAAACAATATGAATATACAAATTTCTGTAAATCCCCTACCATGTTGGAATCTGTGGAAATGAATGAGCAAATGTGCTGGCTGAAGGCGCTGAAGGAAACCACATTGGTTTCATTTTGGATACAAATGTCCATGGAGATTCAAAATGGAAACTAATTATATAGTTGAACCTGCAGAGAGCAGTTTAAGAATCTGTGTTGAGAGTGATGGACACAGCCTTCACAATTATACTTCAGAGAATGTAAACATCTAAGAGTCATTAGAAATATGTGTAGAATAATAAACCCTACATTGTTTGAGTTAGGGAAAACACCATAAATAAATTTTTTTGGGTATAAAAAGTTGTAATTTGTAACTGCGAATATGTGCAGAGAGCCAGAATTTGGCTCTAAAATATGGCTCAGGCCTCGAAATTGGGATATTTGGGATATTTTGAAAACTGCAGGGGAGTTTGCGCAAAATGTGACTCACTGCCGTTTTCAGGACTTGGCATATGTTGGGTTTAAAAAGTCGTAATATCAAACTGCGAATTCATGCAGAGAGGCAGAATTTGGCTCCAAAATATGGCTCAGGCCTCAAAATTTTGATGTTTGGGATATTTTGAAAACTGCAGGAAGGTTTGGGATAAATATGACCAAACGCCGCTTTCAGTACTTGGCATTTGTTGGGTTTAAAAAGTCGTAATTTCAAACTGCGAATACGTGCAGAGAGCCAGAATTTGGCTCGAAAATATAGCTCAGGCCTCGAAATTGGGATGTTTGGGATATTTGAAAATTGCCGGGGGGATTGGGACAAATGTGTCCAAACTCCGCTTTCAGTACTTGGCATATGTTGGGTGTAAAAAAGTTGCAATTTCAAACTGCGAATACGTGCAGAGAGCCAGAATTTGGCTCCAAAATATGGCTCAGGCCTCGAAACTGGGATATTTAGGATATTTCGAAAACTGCAGTGGAGTTTGTTCAAAATATGACTCCCTGCCGCTTTCAGGACATCCCAGCAAACACAAATCATCTACACAACGTTCGCCTATCTCTTCCCATAGGTGTGGGAATGATTTGCATTGAGAATGGTGCAGGAGAGCCTTTGAGAAACTTTTACTCAACAAATCCAAACACAAAGGTTTAATTATAAATTGTTTTTCTACAATTATTTTCTTCCAAATGTAAAACAAATAGTTTTTACATGTTTAAATATAAAATTTATGGTGTTTTTTTGTAAAATTGATTAATAAATTGTGAATGATATATATTGGCTGAGTGAAACCTTTAAAATCCATTTAGTTATAATTTGAACAGAAAAAGTATTTTTCCAAATTTTCTAAAAATCGCTCTTTTTAACACAATTTGACTCCTTATACATTCCACTAAACACTATATCATGTTTAAATATATAATTTATGTATTATTCTCTAAAATAATTTATATAAATTATATAAGTTGCTGGAAAGTGGTGTTAAAGATTCTGAAAACTTTTTGTTGTGTTATTATTGGAATGTTCTTATTAACTATGTCTCAAGTTCACAGTTTATCAAACAAGAATATTAACATTCGTCAACTCTTAAAATCTTATATGTTATCTTGCTGGTGCAAAATGGGTGAATCTTTAGGAACAGCTATAGTATCTATATATCACAAATGGTGTTTTCCCTAACTCAAACAATGTAGGGTTTATTATTCTACACATATTTCTAATGACTCTTAGATGTTTACATTCTCTGAAGTATAATTGTGAAGGCTGTGTCCATCACTCTCAACACAGATTCTTAAACTGCTCTCTGCAGGTTCAACTATATAATTAGTTTCCATTTTGAATCTCCATGGACATTTGTATCCAAAATGAAACCAATGTGGTTTCCTTCAGCGCCTTCAGCCAGCACATTTGCTCATTCATTTCCACAGATTCCAACATGGTAGGGGATTTACAGAAATTTGTATATTCATATTGTTATATATTAAAAATATGAATGCAGTTCAATATGATAAGACAAATACATGAGTTTATGATAAACTCGTTTTCTGTGATATACCATTGATATGCTCTTTTTTTCTTTAAACGGCAGACTAAACTAAAGTGCTCACATCAACAGATTTGATGTATAAATGGTCAACGCTCAACAGAGTTAGTATAAATGTATTAGTATAAATCTTACTTGTCTCATTGTTAATTCACATTCAATGTCAACTTGTGGTTTTGATGTGGCACGTTTGGCCAAGACACCCCACCCCATTATGCACCCCATACCCATCTTGTGGGCGGTTGTGGAAAGGGTTACAGAGGCACATAATGGGCTCAGGGACTGAACCCCACAATTCATTTAGCTAAGCAAGTTACAATCTTGATGAGCTAGTTACAAAATTCAATATAAGTCATCACATCAACAATGGGTTCGAGATCGACCTCAAGTACAGGTTCTAAATTAACACTTTCCTGGATTTTCGACTTGGAATTACGGGCGTTTTCCCTAACCGCTTGTCGGATCACGACGTAAATTTACGGTGCGGTTTAAAATATTTGTAAAAAATCCAGTTTAAATCCGATTTACTTGGGGTTTGTTTCAAACTCCGCGCCATGAAATTCTTGTTCTCTCGGGTAGGCCGCAAGTCACGTCGGCCTACTGGGTCACGTGACAGGCCCATTGTTTTGTTGTCACGTGGAGCAATCGGATCTCTCTCCCTCGGCCTCCCTCGGCTCTCCCCTCGCCCAACCTACACAATGCAGACACAAAGAAAGTTCAGAAAAGAAAACGAGTTCGCAGGGCAGATGGAACAGTAAGACTACAGCAGGTTGTGGTGAACAAACCACAGGCAATTGTTGACTACAATAAGTTCATGAAGGGTGTTGACCACTTTGATCAAATGGCAAAGTATTACCATTTCGCCAGGAAATGTCACAAGTGGACCAAGAAAATAACATTTTATTTCTTGCAAATGGCATTGCAAAACGCTTATGCATTGTACAAGGCCAACACAGATGATCGAAGGAAACTAACTCTGCTCTAGTTCCATGAAGTTGCTATTTGGTCTTTATTGAAATTTGACAAGGCAGAGTGGCCTGCAACAACTACACCATCTCCACATCTAGTTCATGCTCCAGACATAAATCATGACACTGTTCCTGTGTATCCTGCTGCTGACCCGTCAACACCTGGCCCGTCGGGTGTGAGGCGCCCTCTCTTCACGTCTACACCTAGTACTGAAGCTGAATCTGATGAAGATAATTCATTATTCCACATTAGTGTTTGAAAACAATAGTGAGAGCGACGATTCAGACAGTAGTTTATTGCCAACCCAGAGACAACAGCGACGTGTTGTTATAGCAGAGACTCGCCTGAACTATAAATTGAAACATGAGCTGGTAAAAATCCCCAAACGTCGCAGGTGTGAAGTGTGTTCAAAGTCGGGTATCAGGAAGGAAACTGGTATAGCGTGCAAGACATGCGATGTTCCACTTTGCGTCATACCTTGTTACACCACTTATCACAGGAAAAGGGTGTATTGGGTGGACAAGAAATAACCACCTACATCAGCTTCACTCCACCTAGGAAATCTGTTGAGCAACTTCAGGAATCAGTACCTGAAGGAGGTGGAGTGGAGATAAAATACTCAACTTATTTTACTACAATCGTCTTTGCTTTGGTAAGAACACATAATTGTCTTAGATTGTTTCAGTATTGTAGTCTATTTTCTTAGGAATATTTTGATACCTAAATGAGAACTGTAGCACGAAAACTAAAGTAAGTATACATGAAACAAGAGAAACTTTTTTTGTGGGTGTTGCGGGTGTGAGTTGGAATGTCAAGAGCGGGTTCGGTTCGGTTGTGTGTTTTCCGTCATCTCTACAGCTGTGAATTCCAAGGAATTGTATTTGATATGCATATGTCTGTGTAGGGAATTTTATTCCGAACACTATACAAAAAAAACGGTGTGAAACAAGTATAAACTTGAAAAACATGAGCAAAGTAAAAACTTTTGACGCTCACGGGTACAAACACGCGTAAGATTTTATTCGCCGCAATTTATTTGACGCTGTGTTGGCCAACTCTACCCATGTTCTTATAGAACTTTCTATTGCGAACCCATTGCTATAAAAATGAAATACGTAGCTCCAGAAATAATGTCAGGACAGTGAAATAAGTATAAACATTCAAAGCCCTGCATCACACCAGTGTCGTCCCTGCTGAAATCACGGCTAATGCTTCGCCCAGTTCCCACACTCGTGCGGGTCACCCGATACCATAATTAGACATTGATAGGCATATGTCTGGGTGGGGAATTTTATTGTGAGTTCAGTGATATCAAAATGAGCGCTGTAGGATGACTGTGAGGCTGGCAACAAACGAAAGAGTATGAACATTTACTTCCTGTTTGGGTGTCACGGCGAGTCATCTTCGTGTTTATTTACTTCGTGGTGGGATACCAAATGCTTCGGTGACATTTTATGCATATGATCTTGTAGAGAATTTTATTGCCAACGCATTGATAACAAAATGAAAAACGTAGCTCGAGAATTGAGGTTAGGAGCGTGAAAAGATTATAAACTTTTTTTGTGTTTACGCTTGAGCGCCCAGAACGCCGCGCGCACAACTCGCTTGTTTTTCCAGCTAGTGCCGGTCACACTAAAGTGTGCAGTATACACACCATAATGCACCAGTACACACAATAAGGTACCAGTACACACTATAAGGCACCAGTACACGCCATAAGGCACCAGAACACACACCATAAGGCACCAGAACACACCATAAGGCACCAGTACACACCATAAGGCACCAGTACACACCATAAGGCACCAGTACACCCATAAGGCACCAGTACACACCATACGGCACCAGTACACACCATAAGGCACCAGTACACACCATAAGGAACCAGTACACACTATAAGGCACCAGTATATACCATAAGGCACCAGTACACACCATAAGGCACCATTACACACCATAAGGCACCAGTACACACCATAAGGCACCAGTACACACCAAAAAGCACCAGTACACACTATAAGGCACCAGTACACACCATAAGGCACCAGTACACACCATAAGACACCAGTACACACCATAAGGCACCATACGGCACCAGAACACACCATAAGGCACCAGTACACACCATAAAGCACCAGTACACACAATAAAGCCCCAGTACACACCAAAAGGAACCAGTACACACCATAAGGCACCAGTATACACAATAAGGTACAAGTACACCATAAGGCACCAGTACACTCCATACGGCACCAGTACGCACCATAAGGCACTAGAACACACCATAAGGCACCAGTACACACCATAAAGCACCAGTATACACCATAAGGCCCCAGTACACACCATAAGGTACGAGTACACACTATAAGGCACCAGTACACACCTACAGGTATTTGTTTCTGGTGTGGTGCTCATGGGATCTGTTACAACCTTCTAAGAAGCTTTTAGGGTCAGGATTGACATTACAGTGCAGCGTTTTATATATATAAAATACACATGAGAGTATGTGCAGGGACTTAATATCTAACATATTCAGAGATTTGAGTAAGGGGTCCATATATACTGCCCGGTTGCCTGAAATGCTATATGCCTACTATATTGGCTTTAGGTATTGTATGCACTAGCTCTATCTATAAATCCAACATTATGTTTGTAAATCAACTATGTATGTACTTTCCTGAATAAAATTGACTTTACTCTACACTTATATGCTCTGTGGATTTGTTATCCCTATCGTTTGGGAGAAAAAAAATGACTAATACGTTCGGCGAATGACTTTGACTTCAACCCTACTTTGACTTCGTTCATGTCATCGTATTTTCCGTAATATATAAAGGTTATGACAATGCAATTATATTATTGTGTGCAAATAAGTTGGAAATTTCATGTACCCTAAAAATAGTAAAATAAAGAATAAGAATAATTAAATAATTGTTGTAGTAAATTGTCACACGTTCATCATACGCAAACGAACACACAGTGTGGAGCGTCAGTAGACCAAGGTCCGCGCCATTTTAAAACACGGCTTTGAATGTAAGTAATGTTTTTCTCGTACTAACACTGTGTTATGCAATAGATTAGGTCTTGAATTCACAAATTTAGTTGTTACATCTGACAGAGTATGTTAGACGGTGTAATGCTGGTCCATGTTGACGTATTTGTGGGCTTGGTTGGTTTACATGTGATGGCACACAATATGGGCACCCCACAACATGCTGTTGAAGTTGGAATGCATAGCATAGGCTCCTCACACAATGTTCTTTATGTGGTCCTCAGGTGATAGTTTTCTATTTAGAACCACCCCTAGATCTCTTTCTTTATCAGAATTCCTTAAAGATTTCTCACATGGTTTTCCTAATGATAGATTGTGGGCTGTAAGGGACAGGTGGGATGTATGGATTAGTTGATAATAGTTCCAGTCCACCTGTAGACAGGGATCTCACATCAGCTTGTATATTATACAAGGATAAGATTTGATAAATTCAGTTATTTGACTGAACACTGGCTCTGTTTAAATCAGAGATTTAAACAACATAGTCTAACCTAGCTCCATAACTAACTGCCATTAGCCGGCTCTGTTTAAATTAGAGATTTAAACATACATAGTCTAACCTAGCTCCATAACTAACAGCCATTAGCCATCCATGCACAGCCATCAGCCGGGCCATAGACCGGCTATTTTGCTTTTTTCCCAAGCCGGTCTATTTTTTTTCGATGCCTCAGTGGCCATGCACAGGTCCGTTCAAGGGGATTAAATAGCCGTTCTATGGCCCCAGGGTTTGTATTTTATCAAACCCTTATTAGAATAATAGATCTCGTAATAATTTTGCAAAAATAGTGGCATTTACTATTTTTAAAAGATTATTAGAAAATTTACAGATATGGTGCATTCGGAAGACAAACCCAATTTTTCACTTTTGACAATTGAGCACCTGCTACATCCAGATTCTAGGGAGGAAAGGAAGGACGATCTTACTGGATCCCATAGCCTCTCTGAGGCACAAACCAGGCTTTTACACAATCCCCCCCCCCCCCCCTGCACCCGAGCTTTTTAAAATAGTAAATGCCACTATTTTTGCAAAATTATTACGAGATCTATTATTCTAATAAGGGTTTGATAAAATACAAACCCTGGGGCCATAGAACGGCTATTTAATCCCCTTGAACGGACCTGTGCATGGGCCACTGAGGCATCGAAAAAAAACATAGACCGGCTTGGGAAAAAAGCAAAATAGCCGGTCTATGGCCCGGCTGATGGCTGTGCATGGATGGCTAATGGCTGTTAGTTATGGAGCTAGGTTAGACTATGTATGTTTAAATCTCTAATTTAAACAGAGCCGGCTAATGGCAGTTAGTTATGGAGCTAGGTTAGACTATGTATGTTTAAATCTCTGATTTAAACAGAGCCAGTGTTCAGTCAAATAACTGAATTTATCAAATCTTATCCTTGTATAATATACAAGCTGATGTGAGATCCCTGTCTACAGGTGGACTGGAACTATTATCAACTAATCCATACATCCCACCTGTCCCTTACAGCCCACAATCTATCATTAGGAAAACCATGTGAGAAATCTTTAAGGAATTCTGATAAAGAAAGAGATCTAGGGGTGGTTCTAAATAGAAAACTATCACCTGAGGACCACATAAAGAACATTGTGTGAGGAGCCTATGCTATGCATTCCAACTTCAACAGCATGTTGTGGGGTGCCCATATTGTGTGCCATCACATGTAAACCAACCAAGCCCACAAATACGTCAACATGGACCAGCATTACACCGTCTAACATACTCTGTCAGATGTAACAACTAAATTTGTGAATTCAAGACCTAATCTATTGCATAACACAGTGTTAGTACGAGAAAAACATTACTTACATTCAAAGCCGTGTTTTAAAATGGCGCGGACCTTGGTCTACTGACGCTCCACACTGTGTGTTCGTTTGCGTATGATGAACGTGTGACAATTTACTACAACAATTATTTAATTATTCTTATTCTTTATTTTACTATTTTTAGGGTACATGAAATTTCCAACTTATTTGCACACAATAATATAATTGCATTGTCATAACCTTTATATATTACGGAAAATACGATGACATGAACGAAGTCAAAGTAGGGTTGAAGTCAAAGTCATTCGCCGAACGTATTAGTCATTTTTTTTCTCCCAAACGATAGGGGATAACAAATCCACAGAGCATATAAGTGTAGAGTAAAGTCAATTTTATTCAGGAAAGTACATACATAGTTGATTTACAAACATAATGTTGGATTTATAGATAGAGCTAGTGCATACAATACCTAAAGCCAATATAGTAGGCATATAGCATTTCAGGCAACCGGGCAGTATATATGGACCCCTTACTCAAATCTCTGAATATGTTAGATATTAAGTCCCTGCACATACTCTCATGTGTATTTTATATATATAAAACGCTGCACTGTAATGTCAATCCTGACCCTAAAAGCTTCTTAGAAGGTTGTAACAGATCCCATGAGCACCACACCAGAAACAAATACCTGTAGGTGTGTACTGGTGCCTTATAGTGTGTACTCGTACCTTATGGTGTGTACTGGGGCCTTATGGTGTATACTGGTGCTTTATGGTGTGTACTGGTGCCTTATGGTGTGTTCTAGTGCCTTATGGTGCGTACTGGTGCCGTATGGAGTGTACTGGTGCCTTATGGTGTGTACTTGTACCTTATTGTGTATACTGGTGCCTTATGGTGTGTACTGGTTCCTTTTGGTGTGTACTGGGGCTTTATTGTGTGTACTGGTGCTTTATGGTGTGTACTGGTGCCTTATGGTGTGTTCTGGTGCCGTATGGTGCCTTATGGTGTGTACTGGTGTCTTATGGTGTGTACTGGTGCCTTATGGTGTGTACTGGTGCCTTATAGTGTGTACTGGTGCTTTTTGGTGTGTACTGGTGCCTTATGGTGTGTACTGGTGCCTTATGGTGTGTAATGGTGCCTTATGGTGTGTACTGGTGCCTTATGGTATATACTGGTGCCTTATAGTGTGTACTGGTTCCTTATGGTGTGTACTGGTGCCTTATGGTGTGTACTGGTGCCGTATGGTGTGTACTGGTGCCTTATGGTGTGTACTGGTGCCTTATGGTGTGTACTGGTGCCTTATGGTGTGTACTGGTGCCTTATGGTGTGTTCTGGTGCCTTATGGTGTGTGTTCTGGTGCCTTATGGCGTGTACTGGTGCCTTATAGTGTGTACTGGTACCTTATTGTGTGTACTGGTGCATTATGGTGTGTATACTGCACACTTTAGTGTGACCGGCACTAGCTGGAAAAACAAGCGAGTTGTGCGCGCGGCGTTCTGGGCGCTCAAGCGTAAACACAAAAAAAGTTTATAATCTTTTCACGCTCCTAACCTCAATTCTCGAGCTACGTTTTTCATTTTGTTATCAATGCGTTGGCAATAAAATTCTCTACAAGATCATATGCATAAAATGTCACCGAAGCATTTGGTATCCCACCACGAAGTAAATAAACACGAAGATGACTCGCCGTGACACCCAAACAGGAAGTAAATGTTCATACTCTTTCGTTTGTTGCCAGCCTCACAGTCATCCTACAGCGCTCATTTTGATATCACTGAACTCACAATAAAATTCCCCACCCAGACATATGCCTATCAATGTCTAATTATGGTATCGGGTGACCCGCACGAGTGTGGGAACTGGGCGAAGCATTAGCCGTGATTTCAGCAGGGACGACACTGGTGTGATGCAGGGCTTTGAATGTTTATACTTATTTCACTGTCCTGACATTATTTCTGGAGCTACGTATTTCATTTTTATAGCAATGGGTTCGCAATAGAAAGTTCTATAAGAACATGGGTAGAGTTGGCCAACACAGCGTCAAATAAATTTGCGGCGAATAAAATCTTACGCGTGTTTGTACCCGTGAGCGTCAAAAGTTTTTACTTTGCTCATGTTTTTCAAGTTTATACTTGTTTCACACCGTTTTTTTTGTATAGTGTTCGGAATAAAATTCCCTACACAGACATATGCATATCAAATACAATTCCTTGGAATTCACAGCTGTAGAGATGACGGAAAACACACAACCGGAACCCGCTCTTGACATTCCAACTCACACCCGCAACACCCACAAAAAAAGTTTCTCTTGTTTCATGTATACTTACTTTAGTTTTCGTGCTACAGTTCTCATTTAGGTATCAAAATATTCCTAAGAAAATAGACTACAATACTGAAACAATCTAAGACAATTATGTGTTCTTACCAAAGCAAAGACGATTGTAGTAAAATAAGTTGAGTATTTTATCTCCACTCCACCTCCTTCAGGTACTGATTCCTGAAGTTGCTCAACAGATGTTCCTAGGTGGAGTGAAGCTGATGTAGGTGGTTATTTCTTGTCCACCCAATACACCCTTTTCCTGTGATAAGTGGTGTAACAAGGTATGACGCAAAGTGGAACATCGCATGTCTTGCACGCTATACCAGTTTCCTTCCTGATACCCGACTTTGAACACACTTCACACCTGCGACGTTTGGGGATTTTTACCAGCTCATGTTTCAATTTATAGTTCAGGCGAGTCTCTGCTATAACAACACGTCGCTGTTGTCTCTGGGTTGGCAATAAACTACTGTCTGAATCGTCGCTCTCACTATTGTTTTCAAACACTAATGTGGAATATGAATTATCTTCATCAGATTCAGCTTCAGTACTAGGTGTAGACGTGAAGAGAGGGCGCCTCACACCCGACGGGCCAGGTGTTGACGGGTCAGCAGCAGGATACACAGGAACAGTGTCATGATTTATGTCTGGAGCATGAACTAGATGTGGAGATGGTGTAGTTGTTGCAGGCCACTCTGCCTTGTCAAATTTCAATAAAGACCAAATAGCAACTTCATGGAACTAGAGCAGAGTTAGTTTCCTTCGATCATCTGTGTTGGCCTTGTACAATGCATAAGCGTTTTGCAATGCCATTTGCAAGAAATAAAATGTTATTTTCTTGGTCCACTTGTGACATTTCCTGGCGAAATGGTAATACTTTGCCATTTGATCAAAGTGGTCAACACCCTTCATGAACTATTGTAGTCAACAATTGCCTGTGGTTTGTTCACCACAACCTGCTGTAGTCTTACTGTTCCATCTGCCCTGCGAACTCGTTTTCTTTTCTGAACTTTCTTTGTGTCTGCATTGTGTAGGTTGGGCGAGGGGAGAGCCGAGGGGAGGCCGAGGGGAGAGAGATCCGATTGCTCCACGTGACAACAAAACAATGGGCCTGTCACGTGACCCAGTAGGCCGACGTGACTTGCGGCCTACCCGAGAGAACAAGAATTTCATGGCGCGGAGTTTGAAACAAACCCCAAGTAAATCGGATTTAAACTGGATTTTTTACAAATATTTTAAACCGCACCGTAAATTTACGTCGTGATCCGACAAGCGGTTAGGGAAAACGCCCGTAATTCCAAGTCGAAAATCCAGGAAAGTGTTAATTTAGAACCTGTACTTGAGGTCGATCTCGAACCCATTGTTGATGTGATGACTTATATTGAATTTTGTAACTAGCTCATCAAGATTGTAACTTGCTTAGCTAAATGAATTGTGGGGTTCAGTCCCTGAGCCCATTATGTGCCTCTGTAACCCTTTCCACAACCGCCCACAAGATGGGTATGGGGTGCATAATGGGGTGGGGTGTCTTGGCCAAACGTGCCACATCAAAACCACAAGTTGACATTGAATGTGAATTAACAATGAGACAAGTAAGATTTATACTAATACATTTATACTAACTCTGTTGAGCGTTGACCATTTATACATCAAATCTGTTGATGTGAGCACTTTAGTTTAGTCTGCCGTTTAAAGAAAAAAAGAGCATATCAATGGTATATCACAGAAAACGAGTTTATCATAAACTCATGTATTTGTCTTATCATATTGAACTGCATTCATATTTTTAATATATAACAATATGAATATACAAATTTCTGTAAATCCCCTACCATGTTGGAATCTGTGGAAATGAATGAGCAAATGTGCTGGCTGAAGGCGCTGAAGGAAACCACATTGGTTTCATTTTGGATACAAATGTCCATGGAGATTCAAAATGGAAACTAATTATATAGTTGAACCTGCAGAGAGCAGTTTAAGAATCTGTGTTGAGAGTGATGGACACAGCCTTCACAATTATACTTCAGAGAATGTAAACATCTAAGAGTCATTAGAAATATGTGTAGAATAATAAACCCTACATTGTTTGAGTTAGGGAAAACACCATTTGTGATATATAGATACTATAGCTGTTCCTAAAGATTCACCCATTTTGCACCAGCAAGATAACATATAAGATTTTAAGAGTTGACGAATGTTAATATTCTTGTTTGATAAACTGTGAACTTGAGACATAGTTAATAAGAACATTCCAATAATAACACAACAAAAAGTTTTCAGAATCTTTAACACCACTTTCCAGCAACTTATATAATTTATATAAATTATTTTAGAGAATAATACATAAATTATATATTTAAACATGATATAGTGTTTAGTGGAATGTATAAGGAGTCAAATTGTGTTAAAAAGAGCGATTTTTAGAAAATTTGGAAAAATACTTTTTTCTGTTCAAATTATAACTAAATGGATTTTAAAGGTTTCACTCAGCCAATATATATCATTCACAATTTATTAATCAATTTTACAAAAAAACACCATAAATTTTATATTTAAACATGTAAAAACTATTTGTTTTACATTTGGAAGAAAATAATTGTAGAAAAACAATTTATAATTAAACCTTTGTGTTTGGATTTGTTGAGTAAAAGTTTCTCAAAGGCTCTCCTGCACCATTCTCAATGCAAATCATTCCCACACCTATGGGAAGAGATAGGCGAACGTTGTGTAGATGATTTGTGTTTGCTGGGATGTCCTGAAAGCGGCAGGGAGTCATATTTTGAACAAACTCCACTGCAGTTTTCGAAATATCCTAAATATCCCAGTTTCGAGGCCTGAGCCATATTTTGGAGCCAAATTCTGGCTCTCTGCACGTATTCGCAGTTTGAAATTGCAACTTTTTTACACCCAACATATGCCAAGTACTGAAAGCGGAGTTTGGACACATTTGTCCCAATCCCCCCGGCAATTTTCAAATATCCCAAACATCCCAATTTCGAGGCCTGAGCTATATTTTCGAGCCAAATTCTGGCTCTCTGCACGTATTCGCAGTTTGAAATTACGACTTTTTAAACCCAACAAATGCCAAGTACTGAAAGCGGCGTTTGGTCATATTTATCCCAAACCTTCCTGCAGTTTTCAAAATATCCCAAACATCAAAATTTTGAGGCCTGAGCCATATTTTGGAGCCAAATTCTGCCTCTCTGCATGAATTCGCAGTTTGATATTACGACTTTTTAAACCCAACATATGCCAAGTCCTGAAAACGGCAGTGAGTCACATTTTGCGCAAACTCCCCTGCAGTTTTCAAAATATCCCAAATATCCCAATTTCGAGGCCTGAGCCATATTTTAGAGCCAAATTCTGGCTCTCTGCACATATTCGCAGTTACAAATTACAACTTTTTATACCCAAAAAAATTTATTTATGGTGTTTTCCCTAACTCAAACAATGTAGGGTTTATTATTCTACACATATTTCTAATGACTCTTAGATGTTTACATTCTCTGAAGTATAATTGTGAAGGCTGTGTCCATCACTCTCAACACAGATTCTTAAACTGCTCTCTGCAGGTTCAACTATATAATTAGTTTCCATTTTGAATCTCCATGGACATTTGTATCCAAAATGAAACCAATGTGGTTTCCTTCAGCGCCTTCAGCCAGCACATTTGCTCATTCATTTCCACAGATTCCAACATGGTAGGGGATTTACAGAAATTTGTATATTCATATTGTTATATATTAAAAATATGAATGCAGTTCAATATGATAAGACAAATACATGAGTTTATGATAAACTCGTTTTCTGTGATATACCATTGATATGCTCTTTTTTTCTTTAAACGGCAGACTAAACTAAAGTGCTCACATCAACAGATTTGATGTATAAATGGTCAACGCTCAACAGAGTTAGTATAAATGTATTAGTATAAATCTTACTTGTCTCATTGTTAATTCACATTCAATGTCAACTTGTGGTTTTGATGTGGCACGTTTGGCCAAGACACCCCACCCCATTATGCACCCCATACCCATCTTGTGGGCGGTTGTGGAAAGGGTTACAGAGGCACATAATGGGCTCAGGGACTGAACCCCACAATTCATTTAGCTAAGCAAGTTACAATCTTGATGAGCTAGTTACAAAATTCAATATAAGTCATCACATCAACAATGGGTTCGAGATCGACCTCAAGTACACGTTCTAAATTAACACTTTCCTGGATTTTCGACTTGGAATTACGGGCGTTTTCCCTAACCGCTTGTCGGATCACGACGTAAATTTACGGTGCGGTTTAAAATATTTGTAAAAAATCCAGTTTAAATCCGATTTACTTGGGGTTTGTTTCAAACTCCGCGCCATGAAATTCTTGTTCTCTCGGGTAGGCCGCAAGTCACGTCGGCCTACTGGGTCACGTGACAGGCCCATTGTTTTGTTGTCACGTGGAGCAATCGGATCTCTCTCCCTCGGCTCTCCCCTCGCCCAACCTACACAATGCAGACACAAAGAAAGTTCAGAAAAGAAAACGAGTTCGCAGGGCAGATGGAACAGTAAGACTACAGCAGGTTGTGGTGAACAAACCACAGGCAATTGTTGACTACAATAAGTTCATGAAGGGTGTTGACCACTTTGATCAAATGGCAAAGTATTACCATTTCGCCAGGAAATGTCACAAGTGGACCAAGAAAATAACATTTTATTTCTTGCAAATGGCATTGCAAAACGCTTATGCATTGTACAAGGCCAACACAGATGATCGAAGGAAACTAACTCTGCTCTAGTTCCATGAAGTTGCTATTTGGTCTTTATTGAAATTTGACAAGGCAGAGTGGCCTGCAACAACTACACCATCTCCACATCTAGTTCATGCTCCAGACATAAATCATGACACTGTTCCTGTGTATCCTGCTGCTGACCCGTCAACACCTGGCCCGTCGGGTGTGAGGCGCCCTCTCTTCACGTCTACACCTAGTACTGAAGCTGAATCTGATGAAGATAATTCATATTCCACATTAGTGTTTGAAAACAATAGTGAGAGCGACGATTCAGACAGTAGTTTATTGCCAACCCAGAGACAACAGCGACGTGTTGTTATAGCAGAGACTCGCCTGAACTATAAATTGAAACATGAGCTGGTAAAAATCCCCAAACGTCGCAGGTGTGAAGTGTGTTCAAAGTCGGGTATCAGGAAGGAAACTGGTATAGCGTGCAAGACATGCGATGTTCCACTTTGCGTCATACCTTGTTACACCACTTATCACAGGAAAAGGGTGTATTGGGTGGACAAGAAATAACCACCTACATCAGCTTCACTCCACCTAGGAACATCTGTTGAGCAACTTCAGGAATCAGTACCTGAAGGAGGTGGAGTGGAGATAAAATACTCAACTTATTTTACTACAATCGTCTTTGCTTTGGTAAGAACACATAATTGTCTTAGATTGTTTCAGTATTGTAGTCTATTTTCTTAGGAATATTTTGATACCTAAATGAGAACTGTAGCACGAAAACTAAAGTAAGTATACATGAAACAAGAGAAACTTTTTTTGTGGGTGTTGCGGGTGTGAGTTGGAGTGTCAAGAGCGGGTTCCGGTTGTGTGTTTTCCGTCATCTCTACAGCTGTGAATTCCAAGGAATTGTATTTGATATGCATATGTCTGTGTAGGGAATTTTATTCCGAACACTATACAAAAAAAACGGTGTGAAACAAGTATAAACTTGAAAAACATGAGCAAAGTAAAAACTTTTGACGCTCACGGGTACAAACACGCGTAAGATTTTATTCGCCGCAAATTTATTTGACGCTGTGTTGGCCAACTCTACCCATGTTCTTATAGAACTTTCTATTGCGAACCCATTGCTATAAAAATGAAATACGTAGCTCCAGAAATAATGTCAGGACAGTGAAATAAGTATAAACATTCAAAGCCCTGCATCACACCAGTGTCGTCCCTGCTGAAATCACGGCTAATGCTTCGCCCAGTTCCCACACTCGTGCGGGTCACCCGATACCATAATTAGACATTGATAGGCATATGTCTGGGTGGGGAATTTTATTGTGAGTTCAGTGATATCAAAATGAGCGCTGTAGGATGACTGTGAGGCTGGCAACAAACGAAAGAGTATGAACATTTACTTCCTGTTTGGGTGTCACGGCGAGTCATCTTCGTGTTTATTTACTTCGTGGTGGGATACCAAATGCTTCGGTGACATTTTATGCATATGATCTTGTAGAGAATTTTATTGCCAACGCATTGATAACAAAATGAAAAACGTAGCTCGAGAATTGAGGTTAGGAGCGTGAAAAGATTATAAACTTTTTTTGTGTTTACGCTTGAGCGCCCAGAACGCCGCGCGCACAACTCGCTTGTTTTTCCAGCTAGTGCCGGTCACACTAAAGTGTGCAGTATACACACCATAATGCACCAGTACACACAATAAGGTACCAGTACACACTATAAGGCACCAGTACACGCCATAAGGCACCAGAACACACACCATAAGGCACCAGAACACACCATAAGGCACCAGTACACACCATAAGGCACCAGTACACACCATAAGGCACCAGTACACACCATAAGGCACCAGTACACACCATACGGCACCAGTACACACCATAAGGCACCAGTACACACCATAAGGAACCAGTACACACTATAAGGCACCAGTATATACCATAAGGCACCAGTACACACCATAAGGCACCATTACACACCATAAGGCACCAGTACACACCATAAGGCACCAGTACACACCAAAAAGCACCAGTACACACTATAAGGCACCAGTACACACCATAAGGCACCAGTACACACCATAAGACACCAGTACACACCATAAGGCACCATACGGCACCAGAACACACCATAAGGCACCAGTACACACCATAAAGCACCAGTACACACAATAAAGCCCCAGTACACACCAAAAGGAACCAGTACACACCATAAGGCACCAGTATACACAATAAGGTACAAGTACACACCATAAGGCACCAGTACACTCCATACGGCACCAGTACGCACCATAAGGCACTAGAACACACCATAAGGCACCAGTACACACCATAAAGCACCAGTATACACCATAAGGCCCCAGTACACACCATAAGGTACGAGTACACACTATAAGGCACCAGTACACACCTACAGGTATTTGTTTCTGGTGTGGTGCTCATGGGATCTGTTACAACCTTCTAAGAAGCTTTTAGGGTCAGGATTGACATTACAGTGCAGCGTTTTATATATATAAAATACACATGAGAGTATGTGCAGGGACTTAATATCTAACATATTCAGAGATTTGAGTAAGGGGTCCATATATACTGCCCGGTTGCCTGAAATGCTATATGCCTACTATATTGGCTTTAGGTATTGTATGCACTAGCTCTATCTATAAATCCAACATTATGTTTGTAAATCAACTATGTATGTACTTTCCTGAATAAAATTGACTTTACTCTACACTTATATGCTCTGTGGATTTGTTATCCCCTATCGTTTGGGAGAAAAAAAATGACTAATACGTTCGGCGAATGACTTTGACTTCAACCCTACTTTGACTTCGTTCATGTCATCGTATTTTCCGTAATATATAAAGGTTATGACAATGCAATTATATTATTGTGTGCAAATAAGTTGGAAATTTCATGTACCCTAAAAATAGTAAAATAAAGAATAAGAATAATTAAATAATTGTTGTAGTAAATTGTCACACGTTCATCATACGCAAACGAACACACAGTGTGGAGCGTCAGTAGACCAAGGTCCGCGCCATTTTAAAACACGGCTTCGAATGTAAGTAATGTTTTTCTCGTACTAACACTGTGTTATGCAATAGATTAGGTCTTGAATTCACAAATTTAGTTGTTACATCTGACAGAGTATGTTAGACGGTGTAATGCTGGTCCATGTTGACGTATTTGTGGGCTTGGTTGGTTTACATGTGATGGCACACAATATGGGCACCCCACAACATGCTGTTGAAGTTGGAATGCATAGCATAGGCTCCTCACACAATGTTCTTTATGTGGTCCTCAGGTGATAGTTTTCTATTTAGAACCACCCCTAGATCTCTTTCTTTATCAGAATTCCTTAAAGATTTCTCACATGGTTTTCCTAATGATAGATTGTGGGCTGTAAGGGACAGGTGGGATGTATGGATTAGTTGATAATAGTTCCAGTCCACCTGTAGACAGGGATCTCACATCAGCTTGTATATTATACAAGGATAAGATTTGATAAATTCAGTTATTTGACTGAACACTGGCTCTGTTTAAATCAGAGATTTAAACATACATAGTCTAACCTAGCTCCATAACTAACTGCCATTAGCCGGCTCTGTTTAAATTAGAGATTTAAACATACATAGTCTAACCTAGCTCCATAACTAACAGCCATTAGCCATCCATGCACAGCCATCAGCCGGGCCATAGACCGGCTATTTTGCTTTTTTCCCAAGCCGGTCTATTTTTTTTCGATGCCTCAGTGGCCCATGCACAGGTCCGTTCAAGGGGATTAAATAGCCGTTCTATGGCCCCAGGGTTTGTATTTTATCAAACCCTTATTAGAATAATAGATCTCGTAATAATTTTGCAAAAATAGTGGCATTTACTATTTTAAAAAGCTCGGGTGCAGGGGGGGGGGGGATTGTGTAAAAGCCTGGTTTGTGCCTCAGAGAGGCTATGGGATCCAGTAAGATCGTCCTTCCTTTCCTCCCTAGAATCTGGATGTAGCAGGTGCTCAATTGTCAAAAGTGAAAAATTGGGTTTGTCTTCCGAATGCACCATATCTGTAAATTTTCTAATAATCTTTTAAAAATAGTAAATGCCACTATTTTTGCAAAATTATTACGAGATCTATTATTCTAATAAGGGTTTGATAAAATACAGTAGACTGCCTGCTGGAAAATAGTTCCAGTCCACCTGTAGACAGGGATCTCACATCAGCTTGTATATTATACAAGGATAAGATTTGATAAATTCAGTTGTTTGACTGAACACTGGCTCTGTTTAAATCAGAGATTTAAACATACATAGTCTAACCTAGCTCCATAACTAACAGCCATTAGCCATTAGCCATCCATGCACAGCCATCAGCCGGGCCATAGACCGGCTATTTTGCTTTTTTCCGAAGCCGGTCTATGTTTTTTTTCAATGCCTCAGTGGCCCATGCACAGGTCCGTTCAAGGGGATTAAATAGCCGTTCTATGGCCCCAGGGTTTGTATTTTATCAAACCCTTATTAGAATAATAGATCTCGTAATAATTTTGCAAAAATAGTGGCATTTACTATTTTAAAAAGCTCGGGTGCAGGGGGGGGGGTTGTGTAAAAGCCTGGTTTGTGCCTCGGAGAGGCTATGGGATCCAGTAAGATCGTCCTTCCTTTCCTCCCTAGAATCTGGATGTAGCAGGTGCTCAATTGTCAAAAGTGAAAAATTGGGTTTGTCTTCCGAATGCACCATATCTGTAAATTTTTTAATAATCTTTTAAAAATAGTAAATGCCACTATTTTTGCAAAATTATTACGAGATCTATTATTCTAATAAGGGTTTGATAAAATACAGTAGACTGCCTACTGGTTTTACCTGTAATAAGGTTTGATACAGATGATTATGATTATGGTTTTGGCCTCCACCACCCTCTCACCTAACTTGTTCCAACCATGTCTACCACGCAGCTTGCGAAAGTTAATTTTCTAATATTTCTGTGGCATCTTTGTTTGGTTACCTTTTACAATATCTTCTTTTTATTCTACCATCTAGTTTTGGCATTTTATGCCTCTAACCTGGGAGCCACTTATTGGCAAGTCTATACCTTTACCAGTTGATGTGATTCTTTAGATATGGGCACCATATCTCCAGGTGTCCTACACAATTAGCTTTAATTAGCTATTTAGCTAATATTTAGCTAATTTAGCTATTTTGTAAATATTTTCTATACAATGCTAATACGCTTCCACCCCTGACAGAATCTTGTGGGACCAGCAAGTCTATCTACAGGCCGAGTACAAAACCTTCCCCTCAAACTCCTAGACAAGACAGAACTGGTAAGCTTTAAGTAACTGGAGAAACATTTACATACACAGATAGTAACGTACTTGTGTATGATTTTAATGTAATATATTTTTACCGGCCTTCAGGGTGATGGAAACACTTTAAATGGTGTCGCTCCATTGTGTGAAACAAAATTTTTTAATGCATTCATAATAGCTATAAGCTAATGTAATAATTCAATAATTACTATTTGTAGTTTTATGTATTTAAAACTATTGTGTACATATTTTCTATACAATGCTAATACACTTCCACCCCTAACAGAATCTTGTGGGAGCAGCAAGTCTATCTACAGGCCCAGTAAAATACCTTCCCCTCAAACTCCTAGACAAGACAGAACTGGTAAGCTTTAAGTAACTGTTGAAACATTTACATACCCAGTAACGTACTTGTGTTTGATTTTAATGTAATATATTTTTACCAGCCTTCAGGGTGATGGAAACACTTTAAATGGTGTCGCTCCATTGTGTGAAACAAAATTTTTTAATGCATTCATAAAAGCTATAAGCTAATGTAATAATTCAATGATTACTATTTGTAGTTTTATGTATTTAAAACTATTTGGTAAATATTTTCTATACAATGCTAATACGCTTCCACCCCTGACAGAATCTTGTGGGACCAGCAAGTCTATCTACAGGCCCAGTAAAATACCTTCCCCTCAAACTCCTAGACAAGGCAGAACTGGTAAGCTCTAAGTAACTGGAGAAACATTTACATACACAGATAGTAACATACTTGTGTATGATTTTAATGTAATATATTTTACCAGCCTTCAGGGTGATGGAAACACTTTAAATGGTGTCGCTCCATTGTGTGAAACAAAATTTTTTAATGCATTCATAAAAGCTATAAGCTAATGTAATAATTCAATAATTTCTATTTGTAGTTTTATGTATTTAAAACTATTTTGTAAATATTTTCTATACAATGCTAATACGTTTCCACCCCTGACAGAATCTTGTGGGACCAGCAAGTCTATCTACAGGCCGAGTACAAAACCTTCCCCTCAAACTCCAAGATAAGACAGAACTGAAAGCTCTCCTTTCGAAAAATCTAGTAAGTACCGATTTATTATGTGTTGATTCTTTATTTTTGTTATACATGCAAGAAAATACATTGAGGGAGAGTACAGACTTGAAATTTTACATTCTTGTAAAGCAACTAAGTAGATGATGGTAGTATCATCAAACAATACAGGTTTAATCATGTTAGAGACATAAAGCAGATCATTGATGTATATAACAAAGAGGAGGGGGTCTAAGGATGCTGCCCTGTGTCACCCCTATCATAGAATGGGAGAGGTTACATAATTGAAGGCTACATGACAGTAGCCCATTTGACAGTGACCTGACACCAATGTGTTTGTCACTAAAATAGGATCCACTAAGGATCAATACATATATCATATATATGCAACACTAAATGCTTGTTCTAGTAAGCCTTTTTTTTTTTTTGCAGTAACAGAAAAAATGGAATACATAATAAAGGAATTATCAAAATTGACATTTTTATCAGGGGATATCCTGAATATTGTCAAAATGACGGAAACCCATATGTCAAAAACACATGGAGATATACCAATCCTG
>NW_027189141.1:3633927-3651848 GCF_040958095.1 Procambarus clarkii
TGCAAAGTTGCCACAACATCTCAAATTAGTGTTAGATACATATGTCTTGGTTATAAGTTTTGGAAACCTATTTAAGTCCACACACAATATCGTATCTGATACGATAAAACAAACGTTTCCAATCCTTTCAAATACTTTCCAGATATGTTGTGGCAACCTAAAATTGTTTGCTGGGATGGCATATGTTGGGTATAAAAAGTCGTATTATCAATCTGCGAATACGTGCATAGAGCCAGAATTTGACTCCAAAATATGGCTCAGGCATAAAAATTGGGATGTTTGGGATATTTTGACAACTGCAGGGAGATTTGGGACAAATGTCACCAATCGCCGCTTTCAGTACTTGGCATATGTTGGGTATAAAAAAGTCGTAATATCAAACTGCGAATACGTGCAGAGAGGCAGAATTTGGCTCCAAAATATGGCTCAGGCCTCGAAATTTTGATGTTTGGGATATTTTGAAAACTGCAGGAAGGTTTGGGATAAATATGACCAAACGCCGCTTTCAGTACTTGGCATTTGTTGGGTTTAAAAAGTCGTAATTTCAAACTGCGAATACGTGAAGAGAGCCAGAATTTGGCTCGAAAATATGGCTCAGGCCTCGAAATTGGGATGTTTGGGATATTTGAAAATTGCAGGGGGGATTAGGACAAATGTGTCCAAACGCCGCTTTCAGTACTTGGCATATGTTGGGTATAAAAAAGTCGCAATTTCAAACTGCAAATACGTGCAGAGAGCCAGAATTTGGCTCCAAAATATGGGTCAGGCCTCGAAATTGGGATGTTTGGGATATTTTGAAAACTGCAGGTGAGTTTGGGACAAATATGACCAAACGCTGCTTTCAGTACTTGGCATATGTTGGGTTTAAAAAAGTCACAATTTCAAACTGCGAATACGTGCAGAGAACCAGAATTTGGCTCCAAAGTATGGCTCAGGCCTCGAAATTGGGATGTTTGGGATATTTTGAAAACTGCAAGGAGGTTTGGCCAAATGTGACCAAACGCTGCTTTCAGTAGTTGGCATATGTTGGGTATAAAAATTCGTAATTTCACACTGCGAATACGTGCAGAGAGCTTGAATTTTGCTCCAAAATATGGCTCAGGCCTTGAAATTAGGATTTTAGCAATATTTTGAAAACTGCAGGGGAGTTTGTGCAAAATGTGACTCATTGCCGCTTTCAGTACTTGGCATATGTTGGGTATAATAAGTTGCAATTTCAAACTGCGAATACGTGCAGAGAGCCAGAATTTGGCTCCAAAATATGGCTCAGGCCTCGAAATTGGGATGTTTGGGATATTTTGAAAACTGCAGGGGAGTTTGGGACAAATATGACCAAACGCCACTTTCAGTACTTGGCATATGTTGGGTATAAAAAGTCATAATTTCAACCTGCAAATACGTGCAGAGAGCGAGAATTTGGCTCCAAAATATGGGTCAGGCCTCAAAATTGGGATGTTTGGGATATTTTGAACACTGCAGGTGAGTTTGTGCAAAATGTGACTCACTGCCGCTTTCAGGACTTGGCATATGTTGGGTATAAAAAGTCGTAATATCAAACTGCGAATACGTGCATAGAGCCAGAATTTGGCTCCAAAATATGGCTCAGGCCTCGAAATTGGGATGTTTGGGATATTTTGAAAATTGCAGGGGACATTGTGACAAATATGACCAAAGGCCGCTTTCAGTACTTGGCATATATTGGGTATTAAAAGTCGTAATTATAAACTGCGAATATGTGCAGAGAGCCAGAATTTGGCTCTAAAACATGGCTCGAACCTCGAAATTGGGATATTTGGGATATTTTGAAAACTGCAGGGGAGTTTTCGCAAAATGTGACTCACTGCCGTTTTCAGGACTTGGCATATGTTGGGTTTAAAAAGTCGTAATATCAAACTGCGAATACGTGCAGAGAGGCAGAATTTGGCTCCAAAATATGGCTCAGGCCTCGAAATTTTGATGTTTGGGATATTTTGAAAACTGCAGGAAGGTTTGGGATAAATATGACCAAACGCCGCTTTCAGTACTTGGCATTTGTTGGGTTTAAAAAGTTTTAATTTCAAACTGCGAATACGTGCAGAGAGCCAGAATTTGGCTCGAAAATATGGCTCAGGCCTCGAAATTGGGATGTTTGGGATATTTGAAAATTGCAGGGGGGATTGGGACAAATGTGTCCAAACGCCGCTTTCAGTACTTGGCATATGTTGGGTGTAAAAAAGTTGCAATTTCAAACTGCGAATACGTGCAGAGAGCCAGAATTTGGCTCCAAAATATGGCTCAGGCCTCGAAACTGGGATATTTAGGATATTTCGAAAACTGCAGTGGAGTTTGTTCAAAATATGACTCCCTGCCGCTTTCAGGACATGGCATATGTTGGGTATAAAAAGTCATAATATCAATCTGCGAATACGTGCATAGAGCCAGAATTTGACTCCAAAATATGGCTCAGGCATAAAAATTGGGATATTTGGGATATTTTGACAACTGCAGGGAGATTTGGGACAAATATGACCAATCGCCGCTTTCAGTACTTGGCATATGTTGGGTATAAAAAAGTCGCAATTTCAAACTGCGAATACGTGCAGAGAGCCAGAATTTGCCTCCAAAATATGGGTCAGGCCTCGAATTTGGGATGTTTGGGATATTTTGAAAACTGCAGGTGAGTTTGGGACAAATATGACCAAACGCTGCTTTCAGTACTTGGCATATGTTGGGTTTAAAAAAGTCACAATTTCAAACTGCGAATACGTGCAGAGAACCAGAATTTGGCTCCAAAGTATGGCTCAGGCCTCGAAATTGGGATGTTTGGGATATTTTGAAAACTGCAAGGAGGTTTGGCCAAATGTGACCAAACGCTGCTTTCAGTAGTTGGCATATGTTGGGTATAAAAATGCGTAATTTCACACTGCGAATACGTGCAGAGAGCTTGAATTTTGCTCCAAAATATGGCTCAGGCCTTGAAATTAGGATTTTAGCGATATTTTGAAAACTGCAGGGGAGTTTGTGCAAAATGTGACTCATTGCCGCTTTCAGTACTTGGCATATGTTGGGTATAATAAGTTGCAATTTCAAACTGCGAATACGTGCAGAGAGCCAGAATTTGCCTCCAAAATATGGCTCAGGCCTCGAAATTGGGATGTTTGGGATATTTTGAAAACTGCAGGGGAGTTTGGGACAAATATGACCAAACGCCACTTTCAGTACTTGGCATATGTTGGGTATAAAAAGTCATAATTTCAACCTGCAAATACGTGCAGAGAGCGAGAATTTGGCTCCAAAATATGGGTCAGGCCTCAAAATTGGGATGTTTGGGATATTTTGAACACTGCAGGTGAGTTTGTGCAAAATGTGACTCACTGCCGCTTTCAGGACTTGGCATATGTTGGGTATAAAAAGTCGTAATATCAAACTGCGAATACGTGCATAGAGCCAGAATTTGGCTCCAAAATATGGCTCAGGCATAAAAATTGGGATGTTTGGGATATTTTGACAACTGCAGGGAGATTTGGGACAAATGTCACCAATCGCCGCTTTCAGTACTTGGCATATGTTGGGTATAAAAAAGTCGTAATATCAAACTGCGAATACGTGCAGAGAGGCAGAATTTGGCTCCAAAATATGGCTCAGGCCTCGAAATTTTGATGTTTGGGATATTTTGAAAACTGCAGGAAGGTTTGGGATAAATATGACCAAACGCCGCTTTCAGTACTTGGCATTTGTTGGGTTTAAAAAGTCGTAATTTCAAACTGCGAATACGTGAAGAGAGCCAGAATTTGGCTCGAAAATATGGCTCAGGCCTCGAAATTGGGATGTTTGGGATATTTGAAAATTGCAGGGGGGATTAGGACAAATGTGTCCAAACGCCGCTTTCAGTACTTGGCATATGTTGGGTATAAAAAAGTCGCAATTTCAAACTGCAAATACGTGCAGAGAGCCAGAATTTGGCTCCAAAATATGGGTCAGGCCTCGAAATTGGGATGTTTGGGATATTTTGAAAACTGCAGGTGAGTTTGGGACAAATATGACCAAACGCTGCTTTCAGTACTTGGCATATGTTGGGTTTAAAAAAGTCACAATTTCAAACTGCGAATACGTGCAGAGAACCAGAATTTGGCTCCAAAGTATGGCTCAGGCCTCGAAATTGGGATGTTTGGGATATTTTGAAAACTGCAAGGAGGTTTGGCCAAATGTGACCAAACGCTGCTTTCAGTAGTTGGCATATGTTGGGTATAAAAATTCGTAATTTCACACTGCGAATACGTGCAGAGAGCTTGAATTTTGCTCCAAAATATGGCTCAGGCCTTGAAATTAGGATTTTAGCGATATTTTGAAAACTGCAGGGGAGTTTGTGCAAAATGTGACTCATTGCCGCTTTCAGTACTTGGCATATGTTGGGTATAATAAGTTGCAATTTCAAACTGCGAATACGTGCAGAGAGCCAGAATTTGGCTCCAAAATATGGCTCAGGCCTCGAAATTGGGATGTTTGGGATATTTTGAAAACTGCAGGGGAGTTTGGGACAAATATGACCAAACGCCACTTTCAGTACTTGGCATATGTTGGGTATAAAAAGTCATAATTTCAACCTGCAAATACGTGCAGAGAGCGAGAATTTGGCTCCAAAATATGGGTCAGGCCTCAAAATTGGGATGTTTGGGATATTTTGAACACTGCAGGTGAGTTTGTGCAAAATGTGACTCACTGCCGCTTTCAGGACTTGGCATATGTTGGGTATAAAAAGTCGTAATATCAAACTGCGAATACGTGCATAGAGCCAGAATTTGGCTCCAAAATATGGCTCAGGCCTCGAAATTGGGATGTTTGGGATATTTTGAAAATTGCAGGGGACATTGTGACAAATATGACCAAAGGCCGCTTTCAGTACTTGGCATATATTGGGTATTAAAAGTCGTAATTATAAACTGCGAATATGTGCAGAGAGCCAGAATTTGGCTCTAAAACATGGCTCGAACCTCGAAATTGGGATATTTGGGATATTTTGAAAACTGCAGGGGAGTTTTCGCAAAATGTGACTCACTGCCGTTTTCAGGACTTGGCATATGTTGGGTTTAAAAAGTCGTAATATCAAACTGCGAATACGTGCAGAGAGGCAGAATTTGGCTCCAAAATATGGCTCAGGCCTCGAAATTTTGATGTTTGGGATATTTTGAAAACTGCAGGAAGGTTTGGGATAAATATGACCAAACGCCGCTTTCAGTACTTGGCATTTGTTGGGTTTAAAAAGTTTTAATTTCAAACTGCGAATACGTGCAGAGAGCCAGAATTTGGCTCGAAAATATGGCTCAGGCCTCGAAATTGGGATGTTTGGGATATTTGAAAATTGCAGGGGGGATTGGGACAAATGTGTCCAAACGCCGCTTTCAGTACTTGGCATATGTTGGGTGTAAAAAAGTTGCAATTTCAAACTGCGAATACGTGCAGAGAGCCAGAATTTGGCTCCAAAATATGGCTCAGGCCTCGAAACTGGGATATTTAGGATATTTCGAAAACTGCAGTGGAGTTTGTTCAAAATATGACTCCCTGCCGCTTTCAGGACATGGCATATGTTGGGTATAAAAAGTCGTAATATCAATCTGCGAATACGTGCATAGAGCCAGAATTTGACTCCAAAATATGGCTCAGGCATAAAAATTGGGATATTTGGGATATTTTGACAACTGCAGGGAGATTTGGGACAAATATGACCAATCGCCGCTTTCAGTACTTGGCATATGTTGGGTATAAAAAAGTCGCAATTTCAAACTGCGAATACGTGCAGAGAGCCAGAATTTGCCTCCAAAATATGGGTCAGGCCTCGAAATTGGGATGTTTGGGATATTTTGAAAACTGCAGGTGAGTTTGGGACAAATATGACCAAACGCTGCTTTCAGTACTTGGCATATGTTGGGTTTAAAAAAGTCACAATTTCAAACTGCGAATACGTGCAGAGAACCAGAATTTGGCTCCAAAGTATGGCTCAGGCCTCGAAATTGGGATGTTTGGGATATTTTGAAAACTGCAAGGAGGTTTGGCCAAATGTGACCAAACGCTGCTTTCAGTAGTTGGCATATGTTGGGTATAAAAATGCGTAATTTCACACTGCGAATACGTGCAGAGAGCTTGAATTTTGCTCCAAAATATGGCTCAGGCCTTGAAATTAGGATTTTAGCGATATTTTGAAAACTGCAGGGGAGTTTGTGCAAAATGTGACTCATTGCCGCTTTCAGTACATGGCATATGTTGGGTATAATAAGTTGCAATTTCAAACTGCGAATACGTGCAGAGAGCCAGAATTTGCCTCCAAAATATGGCTCAGGCCTCGAAATTGGGATGTTTGGGATATTTTGAAAACTGCAGGGGAGTTTGGGACAAATATGACCAAACGCCACTTTCAGTACTTGGCATATGTTGGGTATAAAAAGTCATAATTTCAACCTGCAAATACGTGCAGAGAGCGAGAATTTGGCTCCAAAATATGGGTCAGGCCTCAAAATTGGGATGTTTGGGATATTTTGAAAACTGCAGGTGAGTTTGTGCAAAATGTGACTCACTGCCGCTTTCAGGACTTGGCATATGTTGGGTATAAAAAGTCGTAATATCAAACTGCGAATACGTGCATAGAGCCAGAATTTGGCTCCAAAATATGGCTCAGGCCTCGAAATTGGGATGTTTGGGATATTTTGAAAATTGCAGGGGACATTGTGATAAATATGACCAAAGGCCGCTTTCAGTACTTGGCATATATTGGGTATAAAAAGTCGTAATTATAAACTGCGAATATGTGCAGAGAGCCAGAATTTGGCTCTAAAACATGGCTCAAACCTCGAAATTGGGATATTTGGGATAATTTGAAAACTGCAGGGGAGTTTGCGCAAAATGTGACTCACTGCCGTTTTCAGGACTTGGCATATGTTGGGTTTAAAAAGTCGTAATATCAAACTGCGAATACGTGCAGAGAGGCAGAATTTGGCTCCAAAATATGGCTCAGGCCTCGAAATTTTGATGTTTGGGATATTTTGAAAACTGCAGGAAGGTTTGGGATAAATATGACCAAACGCCGCTTTCAGTACTTGGCATTTGTTGGGTTTAAAAAGTTTTAATTTCAAACTGCGAATCCGTGCAGAGAGCCAGAATTTGGCTCGAAAATATGGCTCAGGCCTCGAAATTGGGATGTTTGGGATATTTGAAAATTGCAGGGGGGATTGGGACAAATGTGTCCAAACGCCGCTTTCAGTACTTGGCATATGTTGGGTGTAAAAAAGTTGCAATTTCAAACTGCGAATACGTGCAGAGAGCCAGAATTTGGCTCCAAAATATGGCTCAGCCTCGAAACTGGGATATTTAGGATATTTCGAAAACTGCAGTGGAGTTTGTTCAAAATATGACTCCCTGCCGCTTTCAGGACATGGCATATGTTGGGTATAAAAAGTCGTAATATCAATCTGCGAATACGTGCATAGAGCCAGAATTTGACTCCAAAATATGGCTCAGGCATAAAAATTGGGATATTTGGGATATTTTGACAACTGCAGGGAGATTTGGGACAAATATGACCAATCGCCGCTTTCAGTACTTGGCATATGTTGGGTATAAAAAAGTCGCAATTTCAAACTGCGAATACGTGCAGAGAGCCAGAATTTGGCTCCAAAATATGGGTCAGGCCTCGAAATTGGGATGTTTGGGATATTTTGAAAACTGCAGGTGAGTTTGGGACAAATATGACCAAACGCTGCTTTCAGTACTTGGCATATGTTGGGTTTAAAAAAGTCACAATTTCAAACTGCGAATACGTGCAGAGAACCAGAATTTGGCTCCAAAGTATGGCTCAGGCCTCGAAATTGGGATGTTTGGGATATTTTGAAAACTGCAAGGAGGTTTGGCCAAATGTGACCAAACGCTGCTTTCAGTAGTTGGCATATGTTGGGTATAAAAATTCGTAATTTCACACTGCGAATACGTGCAGAGAGCTTGAATTTTGCTCCAAAATATGGCTTAGGCCTTGAAATTAGGATTTTAGCGATATTTTGAAAACTGCAGGGGAGTTTGTGCAAAATGTGACTCATTGCCGCTTTCAGTACTTGGCATATGTTGGGTATAATAAGTTGCAATTTCAAACTGCGAATAAGTGCAGAGAGACAGAATTTGGCTCCAAAATATGGCTCAGGCCTCGAAATTGGGATGTTTGGGATATTTTGAAAACTGCAGGGGAGTTTGGGACAAATATGACCAAACGCCACTTTCTTTACTTGGCATATGTTGGGTATAAAAATTCGTAATTTCAACCTGCGAATACGTGCAGAGAGCCTGAATTTGGCTCCAAAATATGGCTAAGGCCTCGAAATTGGGATGTTTGGGATATTTTGAAAACTGCAGGGAGGTTTGGGACAAATGTGACCAAACGCCGCTTTCAGTACTTGGCATATGTTGAGTATGAAAAGTCGTAATTTCAAACTACGAATATGTGCAGAGAGCCAGAATTTGGCTTTAAAATATGGGTCGGGCCTCAAAATTGGGATGTTTGGGATATTTTGAAAACTGCAGGTGAGTTTGTGCAAAATGTGACTCACTGCCGCTTTCAGGACTTGGCATATGTTGGGTATAAAAAGTCGTAATATCAAACTGCGAATACGTGCATAGAGCCAGAATTTGGCTCCAAAATATGGCTCAGGCCTCGAAATTGGGATGTTTAGGATATTTTGAAAATTGCAGGGGACATTGTGACAAATATGACCAAACGCCGCTTTCAGTACTTGGCATATGTTGGGTATAAAAAAGTTGTAATTTCAAACTGCGAATAGGTGCAGAGAGCCTGAATTTGGCTCCAAAATATGGCTCAGGCCTTGAAATTGAGATGTTTGGGATATTTTGAAAACTGCAGGGGAGTTTGTGCAAAAAGTGACTCATTGCCCCTTTCAGTACTGGGCATATGTTGGGTATAATAAATCGCAATTTCAAACTGCGAATACGTGCAGAGAGCCAGAATTTGGCTCTAAAATATGGCTCAGGTCTCGAAATTGGGATGTTTGGGATATTTTGAAAACTGCAGGTGAGTTTGTGCAAAATGTGACTCATTGCAGCTTTCAGGACTTGGCATATGTTGGGTATAAAAAGTCGTAATATCACACTGCGAATACGTGCATAGAGCCAGAATTTGGCTCCAAAATATGGCTCAGGCCTCGAAATTGGGATGTTTGGGATATTTGAAAATTGCAGGGGGGATTGGGACAAATGTGTCCAAACGCCACTTTAAGTACTTGGCATATGTTGGGTATAAAAAAGTTGCAATTTCAAACTGCGAATACGTGCAGAGACCCAGAATTTGGCTCCAAAATATGGCTCAGGCCTCGAAACTAGGATATTTAGGATATTTCGAAAACTGCAGTGGAGTTTGTTCAAAATATGACTCCCTGCCGCTTTCAGGACATGGCATATGTTGGGTATAAAAAGTCGTAATATCAATCTGCGAATACGTGCATAGAGCCAGAATTTGACTCCAAAATATGGCTCAGGCATAAAAATTGGGATGTTTGGGATATTTTGACAACTGCAGGGCGATTTGGGACAAATGTGACCAATCGTTGCTTTCAGTACTTGGCATATGTTGGGTATAAAAAAGTCGCAATTTCAAACTGCGAATACGTGCAGAGAGCCAGAATTTGGCTCCAAAATATGGGTCAGGCCTCGAAATTGGGATGTTTGGGATATTTTGAAAACTGCAGGTGAGTTTGGGACAAATATGACCAAACGCTGCTTTCAGTACTTGGCATATGTTGGGTTTAAAAAAGTCACAATTTCAAACTGCGAATACGTACATAGAGCCAGAATTTGGCTACAAAATATGGCTGAGGCCTCGAAATTGGGATGTTTGGGATATTTAAAAAATTGCAGGGAGTATTGGGACAAATGTGACCAAACGCCGCTTTCATTACTTGGCATATGTTGGGTATAAAAAAGTCGTAATTTCAAACTGTGTATATGTGCAGAGAGCCAGAATTGGGCTCCAATATATGGCTCAGGCCTCGAAATTGGGATATTTGGGATATTTCGAAAACTGAAAGGGAGTTTGTGTTAAATGTCACTCACTGCCGCTTTCAGGTCTTGGTATATGTTGGGTATAAAAAGTCGTAATATCAATCTGCGAATACGTGCATAGAGCCAGAATTTGGCTCAAAAATATGGCTCAGTCCTCGAAATTGGGATGTTTGGGATATTTTGAAAACTGCAGGGAGGTTTGGAACAAATGTGACCAAATGCCGCATTCAGTATTTGGCATATGTTGGGTATAAAAAAGTCGCAATTTCAAACTGCGAATACGTGCAGAGAGCCAGAATTGGGCTCCAAAATAAGGGTCAGGCCTCGAAGTTGGGATGTTTGGGATACTTTGAAAACTGCAGGGGAGTTTGTGCAAAATGTGACTCACTGCCGCTTTCAGGACTTGGCATATGTTGGGTATAATAAGCGCAATTTCAAACTGCGAATACGTCAGAGAGCTAGAATTTAGCTCCAAAATATGGCCCAGGCCTCGAAATTTGTATGTTTGGGATCTTTTTAAAACTGCAGGGAGGTTTGGGACAAATGTGACCAAACGCTGCTTTCAGTACTTGGCATATGTTGGGTTTAAAAAAGTCACAATTTCAAACTGCGAATACGTGCAGAGAACCAGAATTTGGCTCCAAAGTTTGGCTCAGGCCTCGAAATTGGGATGTTTGGGATATTTTGAAAACTGCAAGGAGGTTTGGCCATATGTGACCAAACGCTGCTTTCAGTAGTTGGCATATGTTGGGTATAAAAATTCGTAATTTCACACTGCGAATACGTGCAGAGAGCTTGAATTTTGCTCCAAAATATGGCTCAGGCCTTGAAATTAGGATTTTAGCGATATTTTGAAAACTGCAGAGGAGTTTGTGCAAAATGTGACTCATTGCCGCTTTCAGTACTTGGCATATGTTGGGTATAATAAGTTGCAATTTCAAACTGCGAATACGTGCAGAGAGCCAGAATTTGGCTCCAAAATATGGCTCAGGCCTCGAAATTGGGATGTTTGGGATATTTTGAAAACTGCAGGGTTGTTTGGGACAAATATGACCAATCGCCACTTTCAGTACTTGGCATATGTTGGGTATAAAAAGTCGTATTTTCAACCTGCGAATACGTGCAGAGAGCCTGAATTTGGCTCCAAAATATGGCTAAGGCTTCGAAATTGGGATGTTTGGGATATTTTGAAAACTGCAGGGAGGTTTGGGACAAATGTGACCAAACGCCGCTTTCAGTACTTGGCATATGTTGAGTATGAAAAGTCGTAATTTCAAACTACGAATACGTGCAGAGAGGCAGAATTTGGCTCTAAAATATGGCTCAGGCCTAGAAATTGGGATGTTTGGGATATTTTGAAAATTGCTGGGGGGATTGGGACAAATGTCACCAAACGCCGCTTTCAGGACTTGGCATATGTTGGGTATAAAAAGTCGTAATTTCAAGCTGCGAATACGTACATAGAGCCAGAATTTGGCTCCAAAATATGGCTCAGGCCTCGAAACTGGGATATTTGGGATATTTCAAAAATTGCAGGGGAGTTTGTGCAAAATGTGACTCCCTGCCGCTTTCAGGACATGGCATATGTTGGGTATAAAAAGTAGTAATATCAAAATGCGAATACGTGCGAAGAGGCAGAATTTGGCTCCAAAATATGGCTCAGGCCTCGAAATTTTGATGTTTAGAAAATTTTGAAAACTGCAGGAAGGTTTGGGACAAATGTGACCAAATGCCGCTTTCAGTACTTGGCATATATTGGGTATAAAAAGTCGTAATTTCAAACTGCGAATAGGTGCAGAGAGCCTTAATTTGGCTCAAAAATATGGCTCAGGCCTTGAAATTGAGATGTTTGGGATATTTTGAAAACTGCAGGGGAGTTTGTGCAAAATGTGACTCATTGCCGCTTTCAGTACTTGGCATATGTTGCGTTTAATAAGTCGCAATTTAAAACTGCGAATACGTGCAGAGAGCCAGAATTTGGCTCTAAAATATGGCTCAGGCCTCGAAATTGGGATATTTGGGATATTTTGAAAACTGCAGGGGAGTTTGCGCAAAATGTGACTCAGTGCCGCTTTCAGGACTTGGCATATGTTGGGTATAAAAAGTCGTAATATCAAACTGCAAATACGTGCATAGAGCCAGAATTTGGGTCCAAAATATGGCTCAGGTCTCTAAATTGGGATGTTTCGGATATTTTGAAAACTGCAGGGAGGTTTGGGACAAATGTGATTAAACGCCGCTTTCAGTACTTGGCATAAGTTGGGTGTAAAAAGTCGGAATTTCTAACTGCGAATACGTGCAGAGAGCCTGAATTTGGCTCCAAAATATGGTTCAAGCCTCGAAATTGAGATATTTGGGATATTTCGAAAACTGCAGAGGAGTTTGTTCAAAATGTCACTCACTGCCGCTTTCAGGACTTGGCATATGTTGGGTATAAAAAGTCGTAATTTCAAACTGCGAATACGTGCATAGAGCCAGAATTTGGCTACAAAATATGGCTGAGGCCTCGAAATTGGGATGTTTGGGATATTTAAAAAATTGCAGGGAGTATTGGGACAAATGTGACCAAACGCCGCTTTCATTACTTGGCATATGTTGGGTATAAAAAAGTCGTAATTTCAAACTGTGAATATGTGCAGAGAGCCAGAATTGGGCTCCAATATATGGCTCAGGCCTCGAAATTGGGATATTTGGGATATTTCGAAAACTGAAAGGGAGTTTGTGTTAAATGTCACTCACTGCCGCTTTCAGGGCTTGGTATATGTTGGGTATAAAAAGTCGTAATATCAATCTGCGAATACGTGCATAGAGCCAGAATTTGGCTCAAAAATATGGCTCAGTCCTCGAAATTGGGATGTTTGGGATACTTTGAAAACTGCAGGGGAGTTTGTGCAAAATGTGACTCACTGCCGCTTTCAGGACTTGGCATATGTTGGGTATAATAAGTCGCAATTTCAAACTGCGAATACATCAGAGAGCTAGAATTTAGCTCCAAAATATGGCTCAGGCCTCGAAATTTGTATGTTTGGGATCTTTTTAAAACTGCAGGGAGGTTTGGGACAAATGTGACCAAACGCCGCTTTCAGTACTTGGCATATGTTGGGTATAAAAAAGTCGTAATTTCAAACAACGAATACGTGCAGAGAGCCAGAATTTGGCTCGAAAATATGACTCAGGCCTCGAAACTGTGATATTTGGGATATTTCGAAAATTGCAGGGGAGTTTGTGCAAAATGTGACTCCCTGCCACTTTCATGACATGTCATATGTTGGGTATAAAAAGTAGTAATATCAAACTGCGAATACGTGCAGAGAGGCAGAATTTGGCTCCAAAATATGGCTCAGGCCTCGAAATTTTGATGTTTTGTATATTTTGAAAACTGCAGGAAAGTTTGGGACAAATGTGACCAAACGCCGCTTTCAGTACTTGGCATATGTTTGGTATAAAAAGTCGTAATTTCAAACTGCGAAAGGTGCAGAGAGCCTGAATTTGGCTCCAAAATATGCCTCAGGCCTTGAATTTGAGATGTTTGGGATATTTTGAAAGCTGCAGGGGAGTTTGTGCAAAATGTGACTCATTGCCGCTTTCAGTACTTGGCATATGTTGGGTAAAATAAGTCGCAATTTCAAACTGCGAATACGTGCAGAGAGCCAGAATATGGCTCTTAAATATGGCTCAGGCCTCGAAATTGGGATATTTGGGATATTTCGAAAGCTGCAGGGGAGTTTCTGCAAAATATCACTCACTGCCTCTTTCACGACATGGCATATGTTGGGTATAAAAAAGCCGTAATTTCAAACTGCGAATACGTGCATAGAGCCAGAATTTGGCTCCAAAATATGGCTCAGGCCTTGAAACTGTGATATTTGGGATATTTCGAAAATTGCAGGGGAGTGTTATGATCTCAGCCTGCAGGAGAAACGAGTCTCCCTTCTTGAGAGTTATTCAGCAAGCCTGACCTAACTAGAAGGTCTAGCAAATTTTGAGGTGATAACCCATATGTAAAATGGCTGGTTGGATATGTATAACAGTTTGATATTATGGGCAATGCAGAAGAAAATAGATAAATGACTGGCTAGGAGATGTGGACATTTTGCTGGAGGCGTGAGGCTCGCTTCCGGAGGACCTTGACCTCACTTGAGTGCCAGACATCGCAGGGGAAAAGCCGCGCTCCGTTGAGCTCCCGTCAGAAGGGAACCCCTAGTGATATATCTCGAAGAGAAGAGAAGTGTGCAGACGTACCAGCTGTGGAATCGAGCTGGGGACGTGTGGTCTCAAGTCGTGGACGATAATTAGTGAATATTAAGCCGCCCGGAGGCATTATTGTGGGCCGTGGAGCGCCCTGACCAAGCCTCGTCAAAGGAAGAAGTGCCCTCGACCTTATAATCTGTGGTTTGTTCTTTGGGGAAGAAGATGCTGAGGACTTCGAAGCCAGCAGATGAAGTAGCTGATGAGACTCCAAGGTAGTGGAGCAGAGGACCTCGAGCTGTGAGAAGAAGCAGTGAAGAGGAGTGTCACATGCTTCTGTAGAGGTGGAGAAGCACCATAGTTGCTCGAGGAAACTTCATGGTGTAGCAGCCAAGGGAGCTGTGGAGGAACCTAGCAGAAGGGTGAAGCACCTTAGTTGCTCGAGAAAACTTCATGATAGCAGCCTGGAGGAGCTGCAGAGGATCCTGGCAGTGAAGCCCGGAAGAACCTAAGGATATTAGGGTAGTGAACTTCCAGAGGTGGAAGGGAAGTTCTGGTGGATTACTTGTAGGGAGTTGATAGTGTTTGGTTGTCATTAGCGTGCAAGACGCAGTGAGAGGTGAGTGACTGTTTGCATTCTTATGTCAGGGAGTGTTTTAAACTGAAGTTTAGAGTTACAGTCGTAGGCTGGATTACCTACAGATGTATGCGTTCCAGGACTGACAGTGATCGATTAATCATTGTTGTGTATCAATGAACATTTATACTGATATATGTTATTGCATTCAAATGCTGGTCTTCTATATATATATTATCTTGCTGATAGTGCAACAGTGTATGTAGACTTGATCAACTCGAGGAGGTTGATAGTATCAGGTGATGAACCAGGAGATAGGATACCACTTGATAAGCTGATAATAGAGTTCTGATGGTGTTGGAGTGCAACCTGATTGTGATATTATAGAGTATAGGATTCATTATTATTATATGTGTGTATGTATTGTGTATGTGCTTTGTCCAGTAAATGTATCACAATTTGCTGGTGTTTGCCCTTGTCCTAGTGAGGCTTCCCAGGAGGTAGTAAAGAAGGAGAGAGAGAGAGAAAGAACCAAGAACCACTGCCGTGGACAGGGTAAAAGGTAATACTAATAAGTCAAAAAGGGGATTGAGGAGATCATATCACCTAAGGAGAGAGTGGGGAGTCACAGCGGCTCGAGTGGGTGTGTGCACGTGACAACGAGGCTAAGTGTTGGAGCCGCATCCCCTAAACGTGTGACGTTGAGCCCCTCTCCAAGAGCCAGAAGCGCCAAGGGTGATCTCCTAGTATAAGCACTCTACCGAGTTGCGGGTTGGGTTGTCCGTAGAGAAGGATCAACGACGACAACACCAACCAACCCACAGTCTATAATAGGAGTTTGTGCAAAATGTGACTCCCTGCCGCTTTCAGGACATGTCATATGTTGGGTATAAAAAGTAGTAATATCAAACTGCGAATACGTGCAGAGAGGCAGAATTTGGCTCCAAAATATGGTTTAGGCCTCGAAATTTTGATGTTTGGGATATTTTGAAAACTGCAGGAAGGTTTGGGACAAATGTGACCAAACGCCGCTTTCAGTACTTGGCATATGTTGGGTATAAAAAGTCGTAATTTCAAACTGCGAAAAGGTGCAGAGAGACTGAATTTGGCTCCAAAATATGCCTCAGGCCTTGAAATTGAGATGTTTAGGATATTTTGAAAATTGTAGGGGAGATTGTGCAAAATGTGACTCATTGCCGCTTTCAGTACTTGGCATATGTTGGGTATAAAAAGTCGTAATATCAAACTGCAAATTCGTGCATAGAGCCAGAATTTGGCTCCAAAATATGGCTCAGCCCTCTAAATTGGGATGTTTGGGATATTTTGAAAACTGCAGGGAGGTTTGGGACAAATGTGATCAAACGCCGCTTTCAGTACTTGGCATATGTTGGGTATAAAAAGTCGTAATTTCTAACTGCGAATACGTGCAGAGAGCCTGAATTTGGCTCCAAAATATAGCTCAGGCCTCGAATTCAGATATTTGGGATATTTCGAAAACTGCAGGGGAGTTTGTGCAAAATGTCACTCACTGCCGCTTTCAGGTCTTGGTATATGTTGGGTATAAAAAGTCGTAATATCAATCAGCGAATACATGCATAGAGCCAGACTTTGGCTCAAAAATATGGCTCATTCCTCGAAATTGGGATGTTTGGGATATTTTGAAAACTGCAGGGAGGTTTGGGACAAATGTGACCAAACGTCGCTTTCAGTATTTGGCATATGTTGGGTATAAAAAAGTCGCAACTTCAAACTGCGAATACGTGCAGAGAGCCTGAATTAGGCTCCAAAATATGGCTCAGACCTTGAAATTGGGATGATGGGATATTTTAAAAACTGCAAGAGAGTTTGTGCAAAATGTGACTCATTACCGCTTTCAGTACTTGGCATATGTTGGATATAATAAGTCGCAATTTCAAACTGCGAATACGTCAGAGAGCTAGAATTTGGCTCCAAAATATGGCTCTGGCCTCGAATTTTGTATGTTTAAGATATTTTGAAAACTGCAAGGAGGTTTGGGACAAATGTGACCAAACGCCGCTTTCAGTACTTGGCATATGTTGGGTATAAAAAAGTCGTAATTTCAAACAACGAATACGTGCAGAGAGCCAGAATTTGGCTCGAAAATATGGCTCAGGCCTCGAAATTGGTTTATTTGGCATATTTCGAAAGCTGCTGGGGAGTTTCTGCAAAATATCACTCGCTGCCGCTTTCAGGACATGGCATATGTTGGGTATAAAAAGTCGTAATTTCAAACTGAGAATACGTGCATAGAGCCAGAATTTGGCTCAAAAATATGGCTCAGGCCTCGAAACTGTGATATTTGGGATATATCAAAAATTGCAGGGGAGTTTGTGCAAAATGTGACTCCCTACCTCTTTCAGGACATGTCATATGTTGGGTATAAAAAGTAGTAATATCAAACTGCGAATACGTGCAGAGAGGCAGAATTTGGCCCCAAAATATGGCCCAGGCCTCGAAATTTTGATGTTTGGGATATTTTGAAAACTGCAGGAAGGTTTGGGACAAATGTGACCAAACGCCGCTTTCCGTACTTGGCATATGTTGCGTATAAAAATTCGTAATTTCAAACTGCGAATACGTGCAGAGAGCCAGAATTTGGCTCTAAAATATGGCTCATACCTCGAAATTGGGATATTTGGGATATTTTGAAAACTGCAAGGGAGTTTGCGCAAAATGTGACTCACTGCCGCTTTCATGACTCGGCATATGTTGGGTTTAAAAAGTCGTAATATCAAACTGCAAATACGTGCATAGAGCCAGAATTTGGCTCCAAAATATGGCTCAGGCCTCTAAATTGGGATATTTGGGATATTTTGAAAACTGCAGGGAGGTTTGGGACAAATGTGATTAAACGCCGCTTTCAGTACTTGGCATATGTTGGGTATAAAAAAGTCGCAATTTCAAACTGCGAATACGTGCAGAGAGCCAGAATTTGGCTCCAAAATATGGCCCAGGCCTCGAAATTTGGATGTTTGGGATATTTTGAAAACTGCAGGTGAGTTTGGGATAAATATGACCAAACGCCACTTTCAGTACTTGGCATATGTTGGGTTTAAAAAGTCGTAATTTCAAACTGCGAAATCAGTAATTGGCATATGTTGGGTTT